>NW_008605315.1:11874-13364 GCF_000691845.1 Merops nubicus
GCCTGGGCTGATACCAGGATCCCATAACCAGGATCTTTATGTTCACATGCTCCAGATCTGGTTCAAACAGCAGCTGCCACCTGTAGCACTTCACACTTCTGCTTGCAGTAGCTGTTTTGGGATCTCTCATGCTTTGATCTTAAACCTTGACCCTGCCTGGTGTTGGGTCTGTGCCATAGCCAGGGCAGGGGGAGCTGGGGGCGAGGGGGTGGTGATGCAGCAGGCACAGATTGGGTTTGCTTTGGTTTTAAGTAGAGAAAATAAAAGCAAACAACCAAACCACCTCCTTAAAAGCTGACCACAAATGGTTGTTGGCAAACTACAAAACCCTAAAAGCATTTACATTTGTGTAATAAGCTTAAATGTAAATGTTGTTTTTACTTCTGAAATTTTAATGAGCTGTCCCCCAGGACTGAAGGCAGCGAGCAGGTCAGTGTCTGCAGTCTGAGCCTGTGGTCTCTTCTGCACCTGACAAAGACATTTTATCCTTGTTCTGTTGGTCTGGGGTTTTTTTTATATGTAGCTCTGGTCAAGAATTGCTTCATTCAAAGCTGAGAATAAATGGACCAAGGTGAGGGGAGCATTTGCCTTCCCCTTCCAGTGCAGGCATCGAAAGTCAAGTGTGAGAAGTTGAGATATACCAGCTCTAAAATCCTGATGACCAGCTTTTGTTCCCTGATCAGATGTAAAACTGTCTCTGGTTTTAAGAAATTGATGGGGTTTTTTATCTGCAAAGTGTTCTTTGATAATTATGCTGGATACAAAAGGAAAAAAACTACCTTACACTGCTTCAATAAAAACAGGTTTCAGACGCAGGGTTTCTACATGTCTAATTAACAATTCCAATTTGCATCCAGGAACAGCTTTACACTAATCACAAGTCAGAAAGCCTGATAAATAATTTACCATTTTCTAATACAGTGTAATCAATGTGAGTATCTGGAAGCGTGTTGACTCTCTGAGCACTTAGAGGTGTCTGTAGTTTCTGCTGGAACACAAAGAAATGCCAAATTCAGCGTGCAGAAACTTCACTTCAGAACAACCTGTCTGGGGCTGATCCTCATTAGCTGCCTGCCTTGGGAAACGGCCTCACAGCCACTCTGCAAGTGCTGGAGGAGAAGGGAGGGAACGTTTTCCTTTGTTGGTTTAAAGGGTAGTTAAAAATGGGTGATTTAAACAGACCAGGGCACAGGGCAGGAGCTGGAGGCCTCTGTTCTACCACAGAACAGGATCCTGGGGCTGGGGATGCTCTCAGCCTTCTCTTGCCACCCTCTGGTTCTCTTGTGGGTGTGATGGAGGTGCACAAGTGACACAGAGGAAGCCCCAGAAGTGGCTGAACCCAAGACGGAGCCAGCAGAGGTGTGCCAGGAGGTCTGCCAGCTCCCCACATCCTGGCTCCCCTTCCTAGCAAGGCTCCAGAGGTTTCCTCCACCCTCTGCTCATCCCACTCTGCTCCTGGGTACTGTTCCTGGGCTGAGTGAGGTTTTGGG
>NW_008605316.1:0-365 GCF_000691845.1 Merops nubicus
TCTACCCTCTTTCTGTTTAAAACTGTTGTCCCATATCCTATCACTGATCAAGAGTCCTTTCCCATCTTTCCTGTAGCCTTCCAGTACTTCAAGTGGGCCTGCTGTAAGGTCTTCCCACAGCCTTCTCTTCTCCAGGCTGAACAACCCCACCTCAGCCTGTTCTCACAGAAGAGGGCTTCCAGACCCTTGATCATCTTTGTTGCCTCCTCCGGCCCTGCTGGTCTTTCTTATACTGGGGGTCCTAGAGCTGGCCCCAGCACTGCAGGGGGGGTCTCTGCAGAGCGGAGCAGAGGGGCAAGATCCCCTCCCTTGACCTACTGGACACACTGCTTTGGATGCAGCCCAGGATATGATTGGATTCTCGG
>NW_008605316.1:450-679 GCF_000691845.1 Merops nubicus
GGGAGTGTGAGAGAGACAGACTACTGGAACTGCACCCTACCTTCCCTGGGACAGGCCCAACAGGCAGACTGAATGCATGACATAGGGAATTCGCTATCCTCTTTCTGCCTCACTGAACGCAGTGACTTGAGGGACAGGGGGGATGGTGACAAGTTCCTGCCTGGCACAACAGGCATGTCCCCTCTGTGACTACTCCACTTTCCCAGGCACCCTTGCATAATAGGTATGA
>NW_008605317.1:0-265 GCF_000691845.1 Merops nubicus
GGCTGAGCCCGGGGATGTGCCGGCGCCCTGGGGAGGCATTTTGGGAATAGCGCGGAGCGGTGCGAGGAGGACGAGCGGCACAGCGTTTCACCAGCTGAGAGGAGGTCGCCCGGCCGTGCTGTGTAGGCAAGTAAGTGCCCCTTGCCTGCTGTCTTTTCGTCGCGTTTCCTTCGTCTCGAGTGACTTTTTATTCCGCAGCTGTTGGTCGCCCGCTCCCCTTTGGGGGCAGGATGGTTCGGCGGGGCCGACGGCGGCGTGCGGGGGG
>NW_008605317.1:275-4965 GCF_000691845.1 Merops nubicus
GAATTGCAGGGGAGCTCCGCGCCAACTCTGCCGGAGTCCGGCGGGGCAGCCGGGAAGGGAGCCCCGCGGCCCCGTGCTGCCCGCTCCTGCGGCGGTACGAGGTGATGCCGCCTCCTAGGCGTTCGTGTAAGATGCCCTCTCCTTTCTGCCGAGCTGCAACTAAATTGTAGAGTCTCTTAATCGCTTTCCATCAGTGCTTCTTGTAGGAGAGAGGCAGGGTGCGTGTTTAGCGTTCAGACCCGCTTATGAATTAAGATAGCGAACCCACAATTTTGTTTTTTATGCATTTAACTTTCTTGTGCCCTACCTGGTGATTTTCTTTGAGACGGTCTTGCTGTGAGGATAGGGTTTGCCCAGCCTCGTTTGTTTGCTTACTTTTGTTAGCCTGTGGATATTTATTGCTATAGTTGGCATTGCCATGAAACAAAAAGTTGACTGTAATTTTATGTGTACAATATGTGGAGCACGGGTTGCAGGCAGGGAACTAATTCTGCTTTTGGAGGAACTTCACTTAAAAGGAGAAGGCCCACGGAGCTATAATCTCTTGCTAAAAACTCAGGGAGCTCTGAGCAGACCTGTCATACTGCAAAGAATAAATTCTCTTGTTCACCTTTCAGCACTGATAGTGTGTAAGCTGAGCAGCCTGCCTTCCCCTATCTATGAAACACCTGTCTGAAACGCAGGGGATAGAGATGTGAATTCTGAGCAGGTTTGGGAGAAGACAGAACTTCAGACAGTGTTTAATTAAGTTTGCTCTTATTGATTTCCTTAGTGTCTTCTCTATGTGTCTGAGAACGACTATCTTTTACAGTGACCTTGATGTACGTTCTGTTCTAAAACGAAGGCAGCACAGAATAAAAGCATTTACACAGATTTATAGCTTAGCTCTGACGTTTCTCTAAGAGCTCAGTCCCAGGGAACGTGGTAATTTCAGCAGGGGCACTGGGTATGGTATGTGGGTAGGAGATAACTTGGGGAAATAACTTGCTAATGGAGATGAAAGTGTAAGTTGCAACACTGGAAGTGTATGCTCCTGCAGAAATGTCACTGTGCATGAAATATTTGGTGAGTTTTGGATATTTCATTTTCTAATCATTGAGGTCCCTGATGTGAGGGGTGTGTGTGGCAATCTCAGAGCTTCCCAGGCTAATGCACTTTGATTTGTTAACAGCAAGAGATCTTTCTCTGCACAGAAATACACATTTTTACACAGATGCAATATTGACATAATAAGATTAAAAGATGTTGGCATGTCAGCACAGTGAACATGCAGCTAACTCAAGTTTATAGCTGAAAAATAAAGTAAGCCTTTCCCATAGTGGTAGATGGAGATCACTGTGGGTAAGCTGGCTGGGGGCAGTGTCATTTGTTTCAGTGCACCTCATGGAGAGTGTTCCTGTGCTTCGTATTTCTGACTTTCTGAAGACACTGTGAAGCATAATTAGAGTAACTGTTGCTAGACAGTGGGATGTAAACCTATCCATTGCTTAAATCACTCAGCTTTTTCTGTGTTGTATCAAAAAGAAAAAAAAAAAGTATAGTGTTTAGCAAATTCTGTCTATGGTTTTACTGTAGTAATTCCTTCCTCTGTTGCAGAGTGGCAGGCTTTCACTAGGCATGTGCAAGGGAGATCTTAGCACACTGAAGAATGCACTGATCTGGAATTCATTTGGGCTATTTATTACACTTGAGTTTTCCACAATTAACATAAGTAGCTGCTTATACCTGATTATATAAATAAATGGGATTTAAAAATTGTATCAGCTTTGTCACTTCTGATGCATGTTACAGAGGCCTCTTCTTCCTTTTCTTTTTAGTCCCTCAGACTAATCTAATGCTGTACTTGCTCTTTGCCTGGAGAGGAAGAAAACATAATTTAATGATGTATCATTTGGCTTTTGCAGTATCTTGTCCCATAGCTATGAGATAATCTAATGAAGGTTCCCATCACTGAATTAAAGAACATGATGCTCTAGACTTTCACTTATGGCCAGGTTTTCACTGTTCCATGGCCAAAGAACTGAGTTTTCACAGGATCTGATAGAAAAAAAAAAGTAATATTTCTTTTTCTGTTAGAAACTTGAAAAGAAAGGGGAAGGTAAGACCTGAAGTCTTTAAGTATATAATTAAAAATTATTTCCAAGATATTAATCAAACTGCTTTATCTTATTTCCTCTTTTTTTTTTGGTACTTGTAAGAAAGCCTTTCTGCATATTTATACTTCAGTTTAAAGTGGATGTAGTTGTTAATTTTAAAAATTCAGGAGTGGCCCACATACAGTTCACTGTAATGCTATTCTCGTATCCTTTATGATGTTCTGTACCCCACTTTAGTTGTATCTTTCAAGTTAGAGACTTCCAAAGTACAGTATATTCAACTTCATACCATGCCCCTTTTTTTTTTTTTTAATACTATGCAAATCTTTTTAATAGGGAAAATGTTGACTCAATTCAGAAATTTCAGGGCAAGCTCAGAGATCACATTTCTGTCCTGATTTTTTTTCATGTTTGCTCAGACATGCTGTTTGTCTTGTCAGGCAGAACTTTCATGAACTGACAGAAGGACCTGTAAGCAAAATTAACATATCAACAGTTAAGCCTGGTTTTTCCATCCGGTGTAACTCAGCTGAGCATGTAATTTCTATTTATTCATCTTAAAAGGAATATTTACACAAAAAAGAGCTATAGTCTGCTCTCAGTTTTTCTGTCTGAAGTGCTCAGATAAGTACTCACAATGTAGCACTGGTCCTTGTGCCTGAGCTAGTAAGAAAACTGATCCTGTCATTATTTCTTGCTGGTAGTCATTGTAAGGTCTGCTTGCATGCATTGTTCAAAAGGGAAGGAGCTGTAGTGGATAAGAGATGTCAAAGGGGTTTAACCTGTAGTCTTTCTTGGCCTGTCTCGTGGCTGTGCTTTCAGTTCAGGTTTCCAGGGAGAACACTGAATGTGGGTGGGTTGAATCCCAATTTTAGTCTGCTGCATCGATATATACCTCTGGCAGTGTGATGTGACACTGGCTCAGCGTGGTTACCCAGCTGACCTTCTGCATTTGCCATGAGTTTTACCTGCCATAACTGGAAGAATCAGAAAGCCTTACTGCCATTGGGGCAAACCTAAAATTTCTGCATTCCTGTTGCAGATTGGAGGAAGGAGAGAAAGCATATATCAAAAAATACCAGAACAGATCATGCCTCAAAGATAAAGCTCTAATCAACACCAGGGAATGCAGTGCAGACACAGGCAGTGAAATTCCCATATGTATCTAATTATCCAAGGGAGACTTTATTCATCTTGAGAGAGAGGTTTAGTAGGTGATGTGTCTACTCCTTAGCAGAGTAGACAGAAGAGGAATAAGAGGAGGAGCTACGTGATATGGAAACAGAGTTTTTTCCACTGTGCACTTCAGATGTGGCTGCCACTGTCATGTGGGATGCTGAGCCTTATCTTCAGTAATTCGTCCCAGTTGGCCAAAAGAGGTGGAGCACTCAGTGGTGTGATGAGTCTAGTGGTGCAGGAGCCAAGGGCTACGTTGTTCCCTGTGGAGTTACTATCTTCAATTTATTAAAGTAATGAGTCTCAGGGGGAAACTAATCAAGCAGAGTGTTTGGGATGATGCTAATTGCTTGATTTTTTTTCTCTGGTTTACTTTGGGTAGTGTTGGACAAAAACCTAAAAGTTCTTCACTGTGATACTAATGTGAGAATAACAGCAGATTTGAGTTACATGTGTGTAATTTTTCTAAGAGATGGGGTCGAGGTTTAGCACATGAAGCCAAAACCTGAATAAACAAAACTGCTGGGCAAGGTTTGCAGTGCCGCTCAGATGTTCAGAAAGACTTCAAGGATAAGGCAAAGATGGTTTATGGAAGACTGTGCTGTACCTTTCACTGCGAAAAGGAGGATGTCCCCCATGCCAGGAACTGAACATAGTCTTGCCCTGAGCAGGTGTTCCTGGCATGGAACAAGCCTTGGAGCAGACCAAAAGTCCCACACTGGTGCTGGCAGGGTGCTTTTCAACAGCCACTGACATTCCTGTGTGAGATGGGATTGAGGTGAAGGCACTGATGTTTTACTGCTGTAATCCTGGCACTGATGCTGAGTCTGTGAGAGAACTCATGGCTTCAGAGCTGCCAGGAGCACAACTGATTGGTGGCTCAATTGAATATTCTGCAGATAGTTAACATCTAGATCTCATCTCAAGAATGTTTAATTTTTAATTTTTTTTTCCTATGAAGTATTTGTTAAGTGCTGTTAGATTTGTGTGTTCCTTCCCTGGTCATATGAGGTTTTGGTTCAAGAGTGTGCTTTTAAATCTGATGACATCAAACACTTCTGAAGTGTTTGGTGCTTGGAGCTTCTCAGATAATGATATCATAGGAGGAACAGTTTATTCATCGGATTATTCTAAAGTTCGAGTTTATTATAACTTTTGTTCAATCTCAGCGTATTTTTTTCAAGTAGTGGTCAGTGTACTGGCTTTATTGTTGAAGATGTTGGAAGTGACTCTTTAAGGAAATTCTATATTGCTTTGGGTCAAGTATTTAAAAAGACAACCTGTGAGCAAAGGATGTTTGAATAAAGTAAAACACATGCCTTTTCCCCCTTCACCTGTTGAACTTTATTTATTTAAAAGATAATGGCTATCCATAAAGAAGTAAGAATGGGAGTGCTGTTCATGATATTATTTTTTTT
>NW_008605318.1:0-13481 GCF_000691845.1 Merops nubicus
AGAGGGGTTCCCCCCTCGGGGCATTTCGGTGTCCCTCCTCTGGCCCCGATGCCCTGGCTGCAGTAGGTTACACAAAAGGGTGGCACAGGAGAAGCCCCAGGGCACCCACCTCTGACGGCTCAGGGGTGAGGTCTCAGAAATGCTTCTGCACAACAGCCAGGCCGGCGAGGCTGAGCTGCTCCCGATTTCCCCCTCCCTGCCACATCTCCTGCCTGGGGAGCTACGTGTCATGGTGGTAGCACAGTTTTTCCCAATGACTTAGAAAGGGCACACGCTTCCCAGCACTCCTCCTGGCTCTGTCAGACACGTCGAGGAACTCTCCCTCACTGTCAGTGTATCTGGTTTCTGTGTTACACACAAAAGACGGGCAGAGGGGAATTGCTCAAGCCAAGGCTGTGCGTATAAGGAACACGAATCTGCCACACAACCCAAACGGGCTCTCAGCTTGGATCTGTCCTTTTTAGGGCAGACAGCTTAGACATTTTGAATTTAAAAGGACTCTGGCATTTTTCCTGCATGTCCTGTCATATTTCTTGCTCTAAAAGCTCAGGCTAGGACTTTTTATTCATTGTAGGTGTTTTCCTCAAAGCCAACTTAAACCAGAACACCTCCAAAAATTTTCAGGAAGGTATTTTTTTTTGTTTTGTTACTTTTAGAGGTAATAGTTGTGGTTTCTAGGGCTAAATCACAAAATTCTGAGGGTCTGTTTTTCTGCTAGAAAGGAAAAGTTGCACAGAACCGTCCGAGTCCCAGGTTCTGAGTTGTCTGTGTTTATCTTTTCTGCTGCACTTCTTCAGTTAATACTTCACAATTCTGCCTGAAAACGAAGCTGTTTTAGCTGCTCTGAGGTCCACAGGTTCTGTCATCTCCAACACGACAGTGCTGGAACCCGTTTGTTCTCTCAGTGCATCTTTCAGCATCGCTTGTACTTGACAGTGCAGATGTCCAGTGCAGACCAAGGTGGGCACTGCAGTGTGTTCTGTTCCAGAGATATCCCCACCGCCCTGCTTGTTTTGCAACATGGCTATCAAAGCATTCAATAAATAACAGAATAGTTAGCACAGAGCCATTGTTCTACGTATTCTGAATGGTTTATGGGTGTTGCTTAGCTTCTTCACGTGCTGCTCCTGTGAAACAGATGTGGAGGTGATCACTTCATATGAATTGTAGCTACAAAACAAGTCAATAGCTAAACTAAATAATCGGATCGACAGCTTCTTCTCAATTTCTGAGGCCAGAATAAGTCCCATTTATAAGGAAGAAACAACAACGGAGAATTGCAGACCACCTCCAGCAAACAAATGAAACGTAGGCTAAACCTCCATTGCTGCTTTTTCTCCATGAGCCTTGAGCCCAAATCCAAAGCCTGAATTTTCTCTCCTTTGAAACTCACACCCAGAGGCACAGCTCACTGGTCAATGCAATCTTCAGAGTTCCCCATCTTGAACAACTTATTTTCAGGAACAAAGCCTGGAAAGGGTCCAAACCCCCCGTGTGGGTTGGCAGCAGCTCAGGATGCTGTCTAGGTGTGTCTGGCTTGCCCAACTAACAGCTCTTTCCACTTCCTCCATTCAGAGCACACTTGTGCCTCACCGTGCTGCAGCAAGCCACCCAGGAGCTCCTTTTCCTTCACTTTTAAAAAGTCTGTGGGTTTCTCCCACCAGATCCCCAGCTTTATGGGCTGTCAGACACTCAGGGTTTCAGCTGGTGGCAGGGAATTCGACAGTGAACGTACACTTTAGGATTTACGGCTGGGAAAACAATTTCCCAAAATATCTGTATGAATGCAGGGCAGAAATATGCCACATTGTAACGGTGACTATTCTTTCTCAAAATGGAAGTGTTCAACTTCAAGCGCAGCTCGGGGCCTGAGATGAGCCAAGAAACTTCTGAAATGAGTAACAGGCCTTGCTCAGCACCCTGTGAGTAAAGCAGCCCCCTTTTCATCCCCCCCCTTCCCCCTCCAGCTACACCCAGCCCAGTGAGGGGTTATTTCTCAGCTGTGCTTTTAGCCAAACTTCCCCTAATACTGACTCCAGGACAGCGTTTCCCACCTGCTACCTTCAAACTGTTAACTCCTGAAAGGAGTCCCTCTGAAGGTTATTAAAACAATAGAATCATTAAGGTTGGAAAAGACCTCTAAGATCATCAAGTCCAGCCCTCAAACCAACGCTACCATGACCCCTAAGCCATGTCCCAAAGTGCCACATCTACATGGTTTTTGAACCCTTCCAGGGCTGGTGACTCCACCAGCTCCCTGGGCAGCCTGGGCCAAGGCCTCACCACTCTGCCAGGAAAGAAATTCTTCCTAATATCCAGCCAAAACCTCCCCTGGTGCCACTGAAGCCCAATTCTTCTTGTTCTATTGATAGTTCCTTGGGAGAAGAGATCAACCCCCACCTCACTCCAGCCTCCTTTCAGGGAGTTGTTGAGAGCAAGAAGTTCTCCCCTCAGCCTCTTCTTCTCCAGACTGAACTCCCCCAGGTCCCTCAGCTGCTCCTCACAAGCCATGTTCCCCAGAGCCCTCACCAGCTTTGTTCCCTTCTCTGGACCCGCTCCAGCCCCTCAAGGTCTTTCTTAACTTGTGGTGCCAATCATAGAATTGAACCACTTGGGCTGGAAAGAACCACAGAACCATTTAGGTTGGAAAAGACTTTTAAGACCATCAAGTCGAAACTTCAGCTAGTTGTTTATGTGCAGAAGCACAGAGGGAAATAAACCGTAATGCTAAACTGTTCAAACAGCAGGAAATCCCTTCCTTTCCCCCTCCCTTCTGCTTAAAGCTCAAAAATGAAATCCATAAGGGCATTTAGAGAGAACATCTCACTCAGGGCAGGGAACAGGAGTGACGGGCAGCGTTATTTGTCACTGCTGGTAACTTTGCAGGGCTCAGGCCGTGTACCCCGGGGTGGGCTGGGAGCCCCGTCCGTGCTGCGCTGAGACCCGCGGCTGCGGAGCCGAAGTCTCGGCCAGACAGGTAGAGCCAAGGTGCTGGGGCTGTCTGGGTGCTATGGAAATCACGCCACAGCCTCATTCTCATTCCAGCCAGGAAGGAGGCCTCGCCTGCATTAGCCTGCTCACTGAAAGGCTGCCGCGTCTGTCAGCTCAGACGCGTGTAAGATAAGCTCTCTCCCCGTTATCTAATATTTCACCAGGCGGTGGAAACGAAGGATAAGCAGAACCTAATAGTCTGTGTGGGCAGGAGATCTTGAATGCTGTCAAGCTCAGCGCAAGGCCTGGATGCCCTAGACAAGGGGAAGTTTACAGCAGAAGTTAATCACTTCATTTTGAAGAAAAACTCACGGGGATTTGGAGAAACGGTTACGACTTATCCCGGCTACGCAGCAAGCGAGGAGACAAGTGTAAAACCCTTAGTGCAGCATTATACTGGGTGCCTCTCCCTCCCTGTAGAGCAGGTACCAGCTTCAGCTGCAACTGCAGGCCAGCCAAAGGGGATTAAAGAATTGCCCAGCGTGGCTGGAGGCAGAGGACAGGCAGGGAGAAACAAAACCAAACCCCAAACTCCGCGTTCTTGTGCCGTCCCGTGCTGACCAGCCCCTGGCACGGCAGCTAGCAGGGAAGCCAAAAGTACCACTGCTGCCTGGCTAGCCCCTCCTCCTGCCCTCCCAAAAGGCCCATGCTGCAAACGGAGCTGGTAGCAGCCTGGCAAAGTGAGCAGAAAGGCTCCAGCTCAGTGGCAGGGCTCCCAGGCGAGCACGGCTCTCGCAGGCTCTTACGCTCCCCAATGTGGGTACAACACTGCCGAGTGAATTCTGAATAAAATTAAGGGAGCCCGCTTTGGAGCTCACAGAGTGAGTTGGAATTAACAGCATGTCTGCTTAACAGAGACACCCTCTTCAACAGTAGTGACTACACGGTCACATCACTCTGCCCTAACGTGCTCCCACAAGAAACAAACCCAATTTCCACACAAGTGCAGCCCCACGTATAAGCTTTCAACGTTGTTTTGGCCCACCCAGAGTGGCCAAGCTATGCCCAAATGTGTGGGGTTTTTTTGTTTCATCTGGTGAAAGTGGATTTTTTGGGGCATAGCTGTTGATAGGTGCCCCACCAAGATGTAAGAGAGCCTCTGTGGGAAGGGTTAGGACACACACATGGGATGTGGCACCCAGTGTCCCTCTGCTGCCTATTCCCAGGTGGTGAGAGGAGCACAGAAGGCAGAAGAAACCCACTCCCGGGGAGGCAAGTGCTCCTCGGCTCCTGTACTGGCCATGCCCACAGAGCAGGGCAACCAGGGAAGATGTCTGTGGCCTGGGAGCCTGCAAGGAAAACAAAGCTGAGCCTGTGGCTCATTTTAGGCTTGGCAGCATTGAGGATGTTCTGGGCCATCTTTGGCTTTTCCAACTCCTCTTCCTTTAATGTCATACCCTTTGAATCATAGCATGGTTTGGGTTGGAAGGGAACTTTCAAAGTCATTGAGTCCAACCCCCCTGCAGGGAGCAGGGACATCTGCAGCTAGAGCAGGTTGCTCAGAGCCCCATCCAACCTCACCTGGGATGGTTCCAGGGATGGGGCAGCGACCACCTCTCTGGGCAGCCTGGGCCAGGGGCTCACCACCTTCAGCGTTAAAATCTTTTTCCTTCTCTCTAGTCTAAATCTCCCGTTTTGTTTAAAACCATCCCCCCTTGTCCTGTCACAACAGGCCCTGCTAAAAAGTCTGTGCCCAGCTTTTTTCTGGGCCTCCCTGAAGTCCTGGAAGGGTCACCAGAAAGTCTCCCCAGCTGGAGCCTTCTCCTCTCAGCTGCCCCAGCCCAACTCTCTCCTGCTGGGCTCCCAGCAGAGGGGTTCCCCCCTCGGGGCATTGCTGGGGCTCCTCTGGCCCCGCTCCAGCAGCTCCCTGGCTCTGCTGTGCTGAGGACTCCAGAGCTGCCCCAGCACTGCAGGGGGGTCTCACAGAGCTGGCAGAGGGGCAGGATCCCCTCCCTGCCCTGCTGCCCACAATTAGCAGTGAAATGAAAACCTTCTGGAAAGCTGTGTTTCTATAGCCCTATCATCCTATGTCCATTTTCTACAACACAGCAGGGTTTCATTTAAGAACTGGAAGAAAAACATAACCACCTAATGGTGCTCCCTCACCCTCTGCAGCATCCCACCTCTGCCCGTGTTCTCCACACCCGTGCCTGGAGAAGACAGCAGGTTACCCACCACAGCACCACCACTGGGGTGGTACATCCTCCTGCCCACTGTGCTGGGGCTGGACAGCAATACTGCCTTCTGGAGAAGAGTGTCCTCCATGCAGCCGTAGAACAGGACCTGTTCCTTTTCCTTCACATTCCAGTTTGCACAGAAATGAATAATCTCATTTTCTCTGCTTTTTTAAGTTTTTTTTTGGGTGGAGAGGCAGGGTAAGGGGGAAACCTCGATTAGACAGACGTGGCTACTTAAAAGCAGTCTCTAGCAAGTCCATTCTCTGATGAAACAACTGGGGCAGAATGGCTCTCTGCTAATGTTACATTTAGTCATTAAAAATGTGCATTTGTGATTCTAAAAGCTGCTAGAGGCAAAACACAACAGAGGGATACATCCCCAGATTTACATTCCGTTTCCAGCCTGCTAGACTCAGTGAAACTAATATTAACATCTCTACCTTTCACATGCATTTCTGGACAAACATACACTGAGTAACAGCCACCACTGCTGCACACGTTCAAATCCTCTCTCAGCAGAGGGATAAATGCCTTTTGAAAAACCTAAATAATTTAGTATCATAATAGTGTGAAGTGTGCGAAGACACTTTTATATATTACTGCATCTAGCTCTGGGGTGCTGCACGGGGGATGTCGTCATCTTAAAGCAACATCAGCCCAGTGGCTTTGGGCAGGAAGTACACAGCAGATAAAACACACAAAAATACTTGAATGGAACTGGAAACGATCGCTCTGCAGTAATAACAGCTAATCCCAGTAAAAATAGCAACAAAAAATAATACAAACTGCACGGTGGGATCTGTAATTATGAGGAGGAGCTACAAAGACCTTGGTTTTACATTTCATCATAGAATCACAGAGTGGTTTGGGTTGGAAAGGACTTTAAGGAGCATCTCATTCCAACCCCCCTGCCATGGGCAGGGACACCTCCCACTAGAGCAGGTTGCTCACAGCCCCATCCAACCTGGGCTTGAACTCCTCCATGGATGGAGCATCCAGAACTTCCCTGGGCAACCCGTTCCAGTGTCTCACCACCCTCTTGTTAAACAACATTTTGGTAAAATATGTTCATTCTCACCATTTATTTGTTTTACAGGAACATAAAGATCCTTTAATCAGGAATCACAACTGCAGCTGCCTGCGTGCTGCATAACTGAAAAAAACAGACAATCTTGAGGTCTGGAACTACAACAAAAAAGGTGAATTGCCTATGAAACAGAAGGTGAGATTAAGGAGTAAAATGCTCACTGTATAAATCCTGCATGTTCTTAGCTCAACAGCTGCCTAGCCCAAAAAAAACCAAACACAAAAAAAAACCCAACAAAACCAAAAAAACAAGGAAGCCTTTTTAGGATTCTGACAGCAAATATTATTTCCCATATATCAGGGACCATCTACTAAGTAACAAACACAGTTTTCTGTTGCACCAGGACAATATCCCACCAAGCCACGGGCAGTAAACCCACGGCCAGACTAAGGGGAGCAGCAGCAGAACGAGCAGGAGAAAGGAGCACCTTGGATTTTCTCTATTCAAATGCTTTCTGCTCTCTTTTCTTCTGAGCAGTAGAAGAAATTGTAAAAACAAGGTCCAGGTGCTAACAGAAATAAAGCCATTTCCTATCTTCCTGTTATCTAGGTTTTAGTATTTTGGGTGTCTCAAAAAACAACACTCACAATGAAAGGTTTAAAAAAGCAAAAAGGCAATCTGAAAGGTTCAGCTTCAGTAAAAGCAAATGTTCTAGAGGGACACACGGTCAGACCATACTGCCCAAGACTCTCCTTCATCCCCAGGAGCTGGAAAAAAACAAATCTCAAAGCTGTTTCTGTTCTATCACCCAAACTTCGCTTTACTTCCAGACTGTGGAGACCAGGCACAGAAAATTGTACGTGGTTTCCCAGTAACAGTTTGCAAATTTCACAGCCCACTTCAAAGAACTTCTGGCAGATTTTTAGTGTTTTTTTTCTAGAGCTCCATGGAGCAGGGAACCTTTAATAATTTGCTCCTGCAGTGCCCAGCAGAATGCCAACATGAATAAAAGAAAATATAAATAAATAAAAGGCATAGAGTTATCAACGACAGCTAAGGCTCAGTGTAAAGAATTGGAAAAAAAAAATCTAAATTAAGGTAAAGGTCTATAGGAAAGTGAGTGGGTGAGATGAGGCCCGTGCTCAGAAGTGTTGCTCCAACGGTCTCTGCTGCTTTGCCAGCCCAGGAGCCCCTGGCACAGCACTGCCCTGCCTGCAGCACCTCCACGCTGGGGAGAAAAGTCTCCATCCATCCTCACCTCATCTGCTAAAAAGTGGCTCTTTGGGCCACCATGAGAGGCTCGTTCACAACACCCCACTTCGCTCTGTGCTTTGTTGCTGAGGAGAGCAGAATCACACCCACTGGCCGCCTTCTGCAGCGGTGAAAAGCACGGCGTAACTTCAAGGGCAGATCAAAGTTAGACTAATTATTTCCTCTCTGCACATCCTATAACTAAATGTAACAGGTCACTGGGGAAAGGCGAAACAAAAGACGAATGGATTTGTGCACGCCAACAACAAACACTAGGAAACAAGGACGTTATTTATATAATAAAAAGATGCATAAGGGAAAACTTCAAAGCCTGTATTAAATATACAAACCCACAAATATATCACCAGTGGTGCCTAAATAACGAGGGAAATAAAGTGGCTGCTCTCTTTCTGCACACTTCAAATTAAACCTAAGTGCTGAGGTGGTTAAATCCTTCAAGAGCCTTTAGCACTATTGACCATGAAGATTTGATAATTCTAGTAGTGCTTACTTGAAGTTAATCCCAAGACTAAAAAAATATGATTCCGTTGTTTTCTGTTTAGAAACAAGTTTACTAAGGTCATACCTTAAAGATTTGGGCAGCAGTCAGGCAGGCTAGAAATGTGCTTTACTATTATTTTAAATGAAACTTGACATTCTTATTTCTGCAGTTCCAGGAATCAGAGCTTTAAAATACTCCAGCTATCTTGACAGTGGTCAAGAATATAATTTGCCTGTAGAAACTTGCAGAAGCAAACAGCTCCTGGTCTGCATTAATTCCTCTCTAGGAAACCTCAAAAGGAATATTTTGCTTATGTTCCTGTTCCATTGTCCTTTTTCTAGGTGACTTCATCTGCTAGCCAAGAAACTGCAAGCTTTTTGGGGGAAACCCCCAGTGTGTGACCCCAG
This sequence comes from Merops nubicus, assembly GCF_000691845.1. Classification (NCBI taxonomy): domain Eukaryota; kingdom Metazoa; phylum Chordata; class Aves; order Coraciiformes; family Meropidae; genus Merops; species Merops nubicus. Next base: position 8,356 of record NW_008605318.1, read on the forward strand.
TGTTTTGTCCATCTGTCAGCAACTGCAAACGCAGTCTCCGTGGCGTATCCTTGAGCATTCCCACTTCAACCAGAGCTTCAAAGTACCTACACAAGGTAAGATGACCCCAGCATACAGGGACTCCTCCAGATAGCACACAGTACACAGCAGCATCTGTCAAGGCTCAGGCAACTGTCCAACTTCTGCTAAGATGCATTAAACTCTCCATGATTCAAGGGAGTTTTTGGTACAGGAGCAGTGCTGCTTCTTGTTGCCAGATCACAGAACCACAGAATGGTTTGGGTGGGAAGGGACCTTGACGATCAACTAGTTCCACCCCCCTGCCATGTGCAGGGACACCTCCCACTAGAGCAGGTTGCTCACAGCCCCATCCAACCTGGGCTTGACCGCCTCCATAGAGTGAGCATCCAGAACTTCCCTGGGCAACCCGTTCCAGTGTCTCACCACCCTCCTAGTGAAGAACTTCTAAATTTCCCATCTAAATCTACCCTCTTCCAGTTTGAACCCATTACCCCTAAGCAATCTTCCCCTGAAAACTATGTTCTTGGACAATATGCATTTTTTTCCCCTCAAAGGGCCAAAGGGATTCACTGGAATAGGAGGAGAAAAGGGAACAGGACTTTTCACAGCAGAGAACTGGGGGTCTTCAGAAAAAGCCCTCTTGAACAGAAAGGTGGCACACAGAAGGTAGCTGAGAAGGACAGAGGGACGGCCAGGGCTGCACGGAGCCACCCCCATGAGCTGTGCCTCCAGAAGAGGCAGAGCCTGCAGTCCTGCAGGAACGACACTGTATTCCCTGCCCCGCTCCCCCCTGCAGGCTGCCAGGAGGGAAGGCTGTGCTGGCTGGCAGCCGGGAAGGCTGGGCTGCAGCCGGGCACCCCGGGCTCCAGGCTGCACACCCACACTCCTGCAGCGAGGCCAGGGGAGACCCTAACTCCTTCCCCAAACTCCTTCCCCACTGGTGCACACAAAGCAAAGGGGTTTACTCGCCTGACAGCGCTCTTGATTTTTTTAATGTGCGCCCTTTTCCTGTCCCTTGACTAAGAGAACAGACACGGACACCTCTCACCCACACGGTACTCAGATGTTTTACTCGCCTGACAGCGCTCTTGAGTTTTTTAATGTGCGCCCTTTTCCTGGCCCTTGACTAAGAGAACAGACACGGGCACCTCTCACCCACACGGTACTCAGATGACTTTCAAACCTTTGTGTTCCCTTGTCTTTTTCGGTAGCTTTCACACCCCTATTGAAACAAAGCTTAGACAAACCCTGAAAACTAAGGATCTCTCCAGACATGTCTAGACTCTCAGTTCAACACGGCACAATATTTTTGAACTCTCTAACCTTTATGGGAGGTGACCAAAGCCAGCTCAGACAGACTAAACTGACACACCGCCAGCTAATACCCTGAACACCTTAAAATGCAAATAGCTCTAATCTTATTAAAAATGATGCAACTCGCCCTACCGCAACAGCAGGAGGGGGCAGGGAACCAAAAATCACCGTGGAGAGCACAGGCTGCTGCTCTCATCAGACAAACAAAAGTGTAACCTTTATGAATTATTTCCATTGGCAGTTAAAGAGGCTGAAGAATTAGGATTATTTTATTCTTTTAAAATCCATACTGAGCCCGGTAAAAGACTATATCCAGGCTAGGCGTGGGAGGTGAGGAACTGCCACCATCTCCCCAAGACATGACTAATACCAGATTGGGTAAGTCAGGAAGACAATGCCAAGTCTCTCCTCATCCTGTACAACCTGGATGAAACCAAGTATGTAGGAAGGCAGCTGGAGCATGCCACGCTCATGCTGCACCCACCACTATAAAACAGGTACCTCGCTAACTCAGATGGAACAAACAATGCAGAAGCAGAGAAGAAAAGTAGCTCTTTGCAAGCCAGGGCTGCCAGTGGGACCTGGAAGGTCCTACCTCCAGTGTGGGACAGCAGAAAACCTGCAGCTCATGCAATGGAGGACCTGGGCAGCTGCGAGTCAGTTCTCCTTGGAAGAGGGATCGTGCCACCAGTGCGCTGAGACTTGCACGCCAATGGGTTCATACTGCCTAAAACCTCCTCATTTATAACCCACCAAAGCAGGGGCTCCATTTCCTGTCCTACAGGGCACATGCTTTGTGTGGGTACACATGAGGAGTGGTAAAAAACTTCCTTATTCTGATGGGCTACTTGTATCCAGCATCCTGGAAAGATAATGCTGCCTTGGACTTCTGCACGCCCTTCCAGCAAAGGGTTTCCAGACTCCTCACAAAGGCTTCCAAGTCCTGAGTCTGGCCCTCAGTGGTTATCCCAGAATCACACAGAATGCCAGGGGTTGGAAGGGACCTCTGGAGACCATCTCATCCAACCCCCCTACCCAGAGCAGGGTGCCCAGGATGGCATCCAGGTGGGTTTGGAATCTCTCCAGAGAAGCAGACTCCACAGCCTCTCTGGGCAGCTGCTCCAGGCTCAGGCACACTCCCTAGGAAAGAATATTTTCCTGCTGTTCAGATGGAACCTCCTGGGTTCCAGTTTGTGTCCATCACCCCTTGTCCTGTTGCTGGGCACCACTGGCAAGAGTCTGGCCCCATCCTCTTGACCCCTGCAGGGCCTGTAGATATTGATAAGCATTGGTAAGATCCCCTCTCAGACTTCTCCAGGCTAACCAGCCCCAGGTCTCTCAGCCCTTCCTCATCACAGAGACGCTCCAGTTTCCTAATGCCCCAAGAGAGGCTGCCCAAATCCAAGCTTGTGGTTGCTCACATTTCCAGATACCAAATTCACCCCTTTCCCAGAGGCAGAAACCTATGACCAGCCAGGGCTATCAAGGTATGAAAAAGGACACCGATAATAAAGTGGTTTCTGCTGTGTGGCATCTCTGGAGGAGCTGTGCTGCAGCAGCAAAGAACCCTTTCAGCCATGCTGACAAGTGAAGGCACACGGGAGAAAGGAAGGGATGGAGTTTTGGAAGCTGTTCACTGGCGTAGAGCACCGTGTATGGAAAGAAAAAAAAAAGAGTGTGGTGAGCTGACAGAAAGCAAGCAGCAAGCTCCTGCTCTTTTATTGAGGCTTTGCTCAGCTGGGTTCCCTTACACAACCACCACGGGAGCAAATTCACCACGGGAGGCAAGCAGCAGAAGAGATTGAGTTATCTTAAACCCTGTGGAGCTTCTTCGTGTGCAGTTTTGCAGCGTGCAGCTCCAAAGCACAGATCCTATCATGTGAAAGACCTGTCAAAAATAAAATCTGAATCACTCTGTAAACACTAGGGCATCATCAAACGTACATTTGCCTCCAGATCGTGGATTATTGCTAAATCAGGACAAATCTCTTTTCAGCTGACCTCTCAAACCAAACCCAACCATACCACCAAAACCAAGTGAACCCAGAGCCCTGCAGCCTGCTATCCCAACCAGATGCACATGGACCCATGTTTCTGTCTGGTCTGGACTGAAAGAGCATAACTCTGAACCTGTCCTCAGACAAGCAACCAACCTGCAAGATGGAAAAGCCTGGTTTAAGGCAGGTGACAAAGGGAAGGATGGAGCAGTCCCTGTTAGTGAGCTGGGCTTTGCTCCTCCTCTGGTGGAAGAGCTGAGGAATCTGGTGACAGTCTGCCACTCACAGGGCCAGCAAGAATGTCAGACATTAAGGGAAATCTGCAGGGAACAGGCAGGATCTGGAAAAAAACCTCCAGGATGAGAGGTTACACTGGATCACAAAACAAATCCATTCCATTAACCAAAAAGAGAAATCCTGCCATTTTGAGTCACTTGGAGCAACACCTACACCAATATCTACACCATGGTTTGTTCTTCCAGCTGATGCAGGGGTCCAGCTGACCAGAACTGCAGCTCTGCAGAGCACCTTGTGTGGCTACTGCTAGTTCAGTGCTACCAACTCCAGACTTTCCTGGTCTCCAACAGATCACTGAGTATCTTTGAATTCCACAGATAAGCCATCATTCCTGTGACTTTCAGATTGCTTTGCAGAACTGTTTCCTGCAGGATCTGAGTGTTCACATGGAACATGCTGCGTCTTTACGTTGGGTTTAGTCTCAGAATGAGCTGGCAAACAAAGTGGGAACAGTGGAGCACTGGAACAGCAAGACAGGAGTTCCAGGACTTTCTTCACAGCCCTGCCGACTCCACAGAATTTAAACTCAGTTCAAATGGCAACACTGGAATAGGATAGTGTGAAAAAGAGGGGACAGGAGAGCATCCAGTTACAAGCCCCACCTTCAAATTGCTAGAAAGACTTGGGTCAGTCATTCCAAGTCAATAACCTAAGACCCCTAGTGCAGAGCTTCATGCAAGGAAAGAATTTTGCTCACGTCTTTTGCTCCTCTTCTTTGGCTCCAGCCCCAGCACAGCGCTGCTGAGTGTCTGGCTCCCATGGTCTGGCATGTAGAGACAGGAAACCGGAGAGGCAGCACACTACTGGGAACAGAAGTGGTGCCAGCACAGTGACAAAGGGGCAGGAGATGAGAGATGTCCCCTCTAACACCCCATGACCACGCTCAGCAAATCCCTGTGGACCTCTGTGCCACAGAGAAGGAAAAGATCCTAAGCAAAAAAAAGCCTCCTTACGACCAGAAGAGGAATTGGGAGATTTTGTGCCATTTCTCCTCACACTGCTAGCTCACGGAGGTTACTGAGTGCAGGGGAGAGCTGGTGGATGGTCCACAGCTGTTCTACATGGCATGCACTGCTGCACGTCAAATATACAACGTCAGAAAAATAACAGGAACCGTGGCAATGCTGGGAGTTTAACAGCACTGCTACTGCTAGTCCTGCCCTTTGAAACCTGCCAGGCATGGCCAAGTGCAGAGGAACGTGCAGTGATCACCAGATGAAGCAGAGGAGAGATCTGGGCACTCAGAAGGCATCCATGATACAAAAGATGGGTTTTTTCATCCGTTCAGGCAATTTCCTTGGATCATCTGGCCAGCACCCGTAAAGAATGACACACTTCATTCTGCTGCACAGAGCAACTGCTGCTCCAGTGCCCATGAGCTGGAACAGCACCGGAGCCTCTCAGGCTGGAGGAGCCCTGGAGGTGCCTCGTCCGACGCTGTGCCCACAGGCAGGTCAGCACTGAATCTGCATCTGGATGCAACTTACATCCTGCTGA
>NW_008605318.1:13512-16553 GCF_000691845.1 Merops nubicus
CTGTGGGGAATGCCCTTTAACTCAGCAGGACAAGGAAGGAACTCCACTGACTTAATAAAATAACATTAAATAGGTATTGCTTGGGTTGAAGTAAGGCTGGCAAGGGTTTCTGAAAACAGGTCATCTTGGGGACAGGAATTATTTCTCCTGCCATGAGAGCACCTAGCAGAGTTCATAAAGTTACACAGGTACCTGTCTCTTACCCCTACACAGCCTGTAGGAGCAAAGAACCCCTCAGACAGTAAAGTTTAAACGTGCCTCTTGGAAGGAAAAAGCTACACCAGCAAAATATTTGTGGTGTTTTTTTTTTTTTTAATAATGTCATCTATCTTTCAGATTCCACTGGCACAGCCCAACGTGTCAGGAGAGTGATCACCACACAGCCCTTGCTCAGGTACCATCTCCTCGTGAAGACCAAGCTGCAACCATTGACTAAGAGAACTTCAGCGTATGAGGAGCTTAAAGGAGCTCCCCAACCAGCTCACAAATACATGTCAAGCAATTTTTAGAAGTATAGCAAACACGTCACTGATAATCTTTCCTTTACAAATGAGACTTGTCTTCCAAAAGGTTCAACACAACCATTTGGGCCAGTTTTGGAAAATCACCTTGTGACAATTAAGATTACCCAAAAGAAACAGTGCTGGAGGAGGGAGGCAACATTTCAGTGGCAAACCCTTCAGCTTTATAGCCTGAGGAATGCCAGATGCTTACGCTCCACCCCTGAATCTGCTTTAGTGCAGTGTGTGTATGACCACTGCGAGCTGATCTGATTCCTGAAAAACATTCCAGGAATTATAAAAGCAGGTTCTCAGATGCACCGGCACCCTGACAGCTCTGGCTCGTGGCCCACGGGCTGCCAGTGACAGCACAGTGACTAGGAAAACTTCCTCCTTATTTAACCTAAACAGCAAAGTTCCCAAATCAGTCAATGAGCTACGTTTGCACTGCCAAGGGAAGCAATTTTCCAAACCCACCAGGTTCAAAGCTGCAACTGTCCTCCACACAGGATTCCTGAAACCTCACTGGAGCACTATATTTTTTTTCAGGAAATAATGCCACGTGCTTTGGTTATTTTCCCTACTCTGCTCTCACTTCTGATTCCAGAGGGTTTGTTTTCTCTTGCCCCAAACGACCCATTGCTGCTGCCATAAGCTAAAATGACACATAGCTGGCACATACGCTGGGAAATATGAAGAATCATTTTAATGTGATTTGCTTTTAAAGGCAAACCAGCAGTTACTAATCGGTTGACCTATTTCTACTCTAATTTACCATAGTTAAACACACAACCCAAAAAACCCACTTCAGAAAGGGAAAACCACCTCAAAAACTTAACTGGGGTAGAGAAAGAGGTAAAGATGCCATTACCAACTAAATTCCTTGGGGGGAAGAAAATTGGTATTTAGAAATAAGATTAATTATACTAAAAAAGAAAGGAAAAGCTTAGGGAAAAGATCCAGGTCACAAGGATGGTATTTCCAAATTTTTTGAAGCTGCAATGCAGCATTCCCAAGCTGAGAAAAACATGCTCCCTGCCCTCACGGCAGCCCCCCTGCAGAGATGCCAGTGGCTGTCTATCTCCTCTGCCCACTCCTCATGTCCCACACCTCCAAGCCCAGAGACTGACTCCTCCAGCAAGGCACCAAGCTGCCCACACACCAGAGAGGAGCCTGGCAGGACTGAAGACATCGCTTCCAGAGCAGGTCTCTATTTTCATGCTATCATTTATTTTCACCTATTTGTGCCCTTTTTTTTTTTTTCTTTTAAAATACTTTCTCCTTGAGCAGGCCCTAGAAAGGGCCTAATGGGTTTTCCTCCTCTTTGCTGGCACAGCTGCTGGTCCCAGTGCCGTGGCTGGCGAGATGCCCGCTGATTGCAGTGGGCAGGGGATCAGGCCCAGTCCTGCAGATGTTGCTCATGCAAGTGCTCAGCTCCACCCTTCATTTCTCACACCACTGCGTGCTCTGCTCCCTGCCAAACAGGGACAAACCGGAACGACGCAGCCCGACCTGCAGTGCTTGGCCTCTCCTGTCCTCCCACCACCATGACGTGCTGCCCCTCAAAATTCTTTGTCACCACTGGGCCAAGGTCTGATAAGAGGCACCATTTTGCACCTACAACTGCCACCACCAGGCCGTTCACAGGCAGGTCTTGGTGGGAACCATGCACGGTCGCCTTTGTTTGTCAAGGACCAGGCCCTTCTGGCCTGTGGGAAAGTCAAAAGTCAACAAAACCACCTCAAATACTGTGGCATTTGCCCTTTCTCTTAAAGTCCCAGTTCCTGGAGTTGTGTTTCTTCTTGAGAAACTTGGCTTTTATTTAAAAATTATCCTTTCCGGGTTCCCATAATTGCAGAGGGTAGCCTGAAAAATCTGGCTTCAGAGTTTCCCAAGAGGAAATAAAAAGCCAGTAAACAAATAGAAAGGACTGGAAGTTTTTCTTGCTTTGATGTCATCTGTTGATTTTTCTTAACATCACTATTTTAAGCAACTCTCGTCTTGGCAAATTATTTTTGAATGTTTCAGAACGGCAATTTGCTCAGAGCTAAATTCTGATTCAGACTGCCGTGACTGAAGATTAAAAAAAAAAAAGTCCCTTCACTTGTTTGTCAGCATTTTCCAATATTCATTAATTATATTTTTATATCTATTCTCTTACAGTAACACTTTAAACCTCTTTATTGGATTAGAGACAAACTTGGGAAACAAAGTCCGTTCCCAATCTAAAAAACCCTCAAGGCAACCAAGAGACTCGGATCTCATTTTATGCTTATGAAGGAACTGTAAATATATACCTGTGAGACACCCTGGAATTGGGTAAGAAAAGCTGACTGCTGCCCCTTTGCAATTGGACAATTTACAAATCAGCATGTAATTGGGCTGGAGCTGCTGACCTGTGTCATGTGCACTATTTCAGTATTTCCAACTCAAATAGAATGATGCTCATTAGAAAAATGTTCAGCTTGCGTTATTTCCATAGTCAGAACTGCCCTTCCCTAGGCAGAAAGGAAAGAGAAAACAGGGATCTATTTTATTTTT
>NW_008605319.1:0-4594 GCF_000691845.1 Merops nubicus
AAAATAGTTGAAAGTAGCTCAAAATTTATATTATTGTCTCTACAAGCATGCAGTGAGTGTGCAGATGTCAAGAAATGATTATAAAACACTGTCACTTTGGAACCCACTAGCCATTTGTAGGCTCTTTGCTCTCTGTGTTACACAGTGAAGGGTTGCAGGATCTCAAGTCACAGGTTTTTATGTAAATTCTACAATTTAAGTGCTTGGACACTTTGGATTCACACTTGGCTGATGGCAGCAGAGAAATGTTGAGAGTTCAGCTCTTAGACAAAGTCTGAAGTAGAAATTGTGGATGTGTAAGTTTACCTTAGACAAAGTCTGAAGTAGAAATTGTGGATGTGTAAGTTGACCTTCTTTGTGAAGTGCTTCTCTCTGTTTCTTTTCTCCAACCTTTGCTGTGGAAAACACCAAATTTCACTCAGTTGTGTGTGAACTGACCTGTCCTTAACAGATTTACAGCTCCACTCAGTCTTTTGTTTGTTTTTTGAGGCCTTACATAAGTGAGGGCTGCAGTGATCCAAGAGAACCTGCTGAAATCCCATTTCTTATGTCTTTGAATCACTTTGCCTTGCATCTGATGCTGAAATCATCTGTTGGGGAAGCTGAACTCTTAGATGAGGCTTCTTGTAAAGCAACACAAAGCTCAGTGTGACTGGGACTGGGGCAGGTCTGTCTCTGAGCAAGTGGAGTGAGGATCTGTGTCTGTTTTCCAGGTGTCCATGGGCAAAGCATCTCTGCAACTTCTTTCTCAATGCAGTGAGTATTTAGCCAGGTTTGAATTTAACAACCCAGCATATCAATAACTATTAATTCTGAATTAGATATTTAAATATTTGATATTTAATACACCAGTGTCATTTCTTATAACACTATTACTGAATATACTAAATTACTGAAGTAGACTAAAGGATTTTCTTTCTCTTCCCAGGGATTAAGGCAACTGCCCCTTGGCCCTGCAGCTCATCATGAAGTCTCCAAGTTCATGAACATTTTTGAGACACTGTAACTTGGCCAAAGCCTTGGGAATATTTTCCAATTTGCCTTAATCTGAGAAGTCTCTTCCTGGAGCCCCTTGTGTCCTGCTTTGGTTGTCACCTCCAAAACCTTCCAGCTAAAAACTGACATTGGCCAAACACAGACAGAGACCCTGGGTTGTGGTGCTGGGACAGTGGCTGCTGGAAGTTTCCATCCTTGCAGGTGTTAAGCAGCTGTTAAGCAATGGGTTTATGTTTTTTGGTCTTTTTTCCTTTTAAATCTGATCTACAGAGAGATGCTGATGGGGAGAAAGAGGGGAGAGAACCACAGAGGAAGCAGAAAGCACCACAAGTCTGTCCCCCTGTTGTTGTGCTGTGGGTGAGGTGTCTGCAGCAGGGAACTGCCCAGAGAGCAGAAGCTGGGCCAAAGAGAAGCAGCCTCTCCATGGCTCTGTGTGGAAATGCTGTTTGCACACCCTCTTTTTTAGTGTAAAAATGAAACCACTGGTGAAGCTGAAGGCTGTGAACTGAAGCTTCCTCCCTTGCTGCAAGAAACCAGGTTCAGGAAGGCCTGACACACTAAAGAGCTTGTTTTGTTGGCAAAAGAAATGTGGTTTTCAGGGTCTTCCAGGCTTTGTTTTCATTTTCTAACAAGAGGTGACTGGTGCTGATGACTCTGGGGTTTCTCAAATCCTTCTTAGAGTGGTAAGTTTGAGGGTTCACTTTTGAACTGTGGGGGTAGAAATAGAGAAATATTTCTAGCCTGGTCTGTACTCCTTGATACCTTGTCTGCATTGGTTTGGCAGTCGAGGGGGGAAGAGATCTCTTGACATACTGTGTTTTGCACATTTAAGCCTTTCTGTGGCTTCTGCAGCATTTGCTCTCCTAACTAAACTGTGACTCTTCAAGTTTTCTGCAAAAAAACATGTCTCTGAATCACCACCTGAAGTAAAACTTCCTAGAAACTCTGTCCTGGGCGTGTCACTTCTGGTTTGGGGGGTTGTTTTGGTTTTCTTTGGGTGTTTTTATGGTTGCTGGACCTTGACCTCATGCTGTCCAAGTTCAGCCAGGCCCAGCAAAGGTTTGTGAAGTCCCCTGGCACTTGGACTTGGCAGAAGATGCTCTGTCCCAGAGAGGTGTTTCTAGCATGTTCCTGATCACAACATGCCCTTTCTCACCTCTTCAAGTGAGAAGGAGGCTACAAACACTGGTGGTCTCTGTAGGTCTTGTCTCTTCTGGCCTTTCCTCTCTCAACTTGTGCTGCTCTCCCCCAGAGAGGGCTCACAAAAGCCTGAATGTTCCTGCTCTGATTCATCTCCTCCTGTATGTTAATTATGTCAGCACTCAGCTAGAGGATAATCCTCACTCTAAATGATTTCATGCATGAGGAGAAGACTTTCTCTGCAGCCCTGCACTTGACTTGGGGCAGGGGTTGGAGAGACAGAGTCATGGCCATCAACCACTCTGGAAAAGCTCTTCCTGCTCCTCTGCCCACAGCCAGTGTACCCCCAAAGGCAGGCAGGAGGAGGCTGACCTCCTCCCCTTTGCTCCAGGTAGAACTGAGAGGTAAGAGCTCATCAAAAATTGAAATGTGGAGCTGGGAGAGAGGAAAATGGGCATCCAAATATTGGCTTCTAGCAGAGAGGACTCTGCTGTTTTAGCAAGAGCAGGTCCAGCCCCTGCTGCCAAGCAATAAATAAAACATCTGCCCCTAAGTGCCTCTATCAAAAATAAGATTTCCTCTGGAAATAGTGGAATTGTCTGATGTTCTTCAAGTCTGGCAGGGGCTTGCCAGCATCCAGCCCCAGAGGGGGCTGTACCTGCCCTGCTGGTGCCTCACCATTGATTTTGGACACAAAAACACACTGCTAAAAACCAAACCTTGGGGGGAAAAGTGAAGATCAAAGTGGGGGTAAAGCTGGGCAGCTCTTCCAGCCCTGCTCCAGGGGGCAAGGGTGACACAACCCCCAGGGCAAGCTTGGACAAGGAGTTTGGGATCCTTCTAGGTGGGGATGGAGAAGGTGAAGGGGACAACTTTATCCTCTCACCCCCCAGGGCAAGGGGGGGTTGGGGCAATGGGCCCCTGTGCTGCTTCCCACCCCTGTCTGCTGGTGAGGGCTGGGATGTCCTGGCACCCTTCCTACCAAGGACACTAATTAACCTGCTAAATGAGTTTATCCCTTCAGAGTGTGCACCAGAGAATGGAGTTATCTAAAATACCCTTCCACCCAGAGCCAGAATTAGCAGCTGAGGCTGAGGGCAGACACCCCAGCTTCCCAGGGGTGGCTTCCCAGGGGGGTGGGGGCTGGCAGCTCACTGCTGGTGCAGCCCCACACCCTCAGGTGACATCTCTGGTCCTGTGCAAAGCAGCAGCAGGTTCTGTTCGTTACATTCAGCATCCCCTTCACAGAACCCCAGCGTGGTGGGGTGGGAAGGGACCTCTGGAGATCATCTCATCCCACCCCTGCTCCAGCAGCTCACCCCCAGCAGGGTGCCCAGGGTCACAGCCAGGAGGGTTTGGGATCTCTCCAGAGCAGGAGACTCCACAGCCTCTCTGGGCAGCTGCTCCAGGCTCTGCACCCTCACACCAAAGAAGTTTCTCCTCCTGCTCAGGTGGCACCTCCTGGGTTCCAGTTGGTGCCCGTTGCCCCTTGTCCTGTCACTGGGCACCACTGACCAGAGTCTGGCCCCAGCCTCTTGCCCCCCGGGGCCCTTTAGCTCTTGCTCAGCACTGCTCAGATCCCCTCTGAGGCTTCTCCAGCTCAGCAGCCCCAGGGCTCTCAGCCTGTCCTGGCACAGAGATGCTCCAGCTCTGCTCCCCTCTGCACCCTCGGTGCTGTGGGTGAAAGTGTTGACTCACTCCTCCCTCCAGTGGCCCAGCACCACGAGTGGTTGGTGTGTGACTGAAGAGCAGAGGGAGGACTTTGGCTGCTGCCTAAAAAATGGTGCAGCAGAAGAGCTTGCCCTGGTTGAGCTTCAGGAGGTTCCTCTGCCCCACTCGGCAGGCTGTGCAGGTCTCACTGAAGGTGTGGCACCCACCCCTCCCCATCCTGGTGCCACCCCCGGGTCACTCTCCCTCACCCTGGGGCAGCTCCCTGCCTGGGGAGTTCTTCTCCCCCTGTTTTTGGACCTAAACAACACGGGGACAGGACTAAGGAGCAGGGTGCAAGTCGTGGCACCAAAGAGTCGTGTTCCTCCAGCTGCTTGCCCAATAAAAATACTCTGTTTTAATAACTGCACTAAGCAAAATAAACCCCCAGCTTGTTGCTGGCTGCCAGATTAACAGATGGCGACAATATTAATATTGCAAAACTTCAGGAGTTCATAATTCTTTAATCTACAAAGCTGGGGGTGGGGGTGGGGAGGAGATTATGTGGGGCTGCAATCTGCTGTGCCAGGGCTGCTGCCCACCCACTGCAGCCAAGTCCAGCCCAGGACCCCCAAGGGCTCACAAAATCACAGAATCCCAGCAGGGTGGGGTTGGAAGGTTCCTCTGGAGATCACCTCATCCAACCCCCCTGCTCCAGCAGCTCACCCACAGCCGGGTGCCCAGGGTCACAGCCAGGCAGGTTTGGGATCTCTCCAGAGCAGGAGACTCCACCGCCTCCCTGGGCAACTGC
>NW_008605319.1:4690-5068 GCF_000691845.1 Merops nubicus
CAGCTCAGTGACCCCTGGCCATGGAGCTGCTTTGGTGCCCCCCCAGCTCCAGCGGGTGCCCCCCGTGCCTGCTGCCCACCCTGCTCAGCCCTCCCTATGTCAGATGGTGGAAAATCCACCAGGATCCCATCACCCAGCTCCAGGGGCACTCTGTGAAACCCAAGCCCTCCCCAGGAGGGGCTGGAGGCAGCACAGGGAGATTACAACTGATGTCAAGGGGGAGATAATCTGCACCCCAGCCTCCAGCATCCCTGCCCCTGAGCCACAGCCACCCCAGTGAGCCCCTTTGCAACGAGGAAAAACCCAACATTGGTGTCACAATCAAAAAAAAAACATGATTCTGATTCCCTTTGGGTGGCAAAGCTCCTGCTGCAGCTG
>NW_008605319.1:5240-5629 GCF_000691845.1 Merops nubicus
TCGCATGGATGAGCCGGGTGGGGCTGGAAGCTGGTGGGGCTTAGCATTGACTCAGATCTGGGGGGTTGATGCTCTAAAGGCTCACTGGAAGAGGTAGACAACAAGAGAGACTTCCTATACATATATATCTATATATAAATTTATATTTATAATAATAATATATAGTACATTATATATTATAAAATATGTACTATATATTTTCTATATGTATATAAAATATGTTTGTGGGTGTGCATGTGCACACGTAGCTATTCTGTGAGAGAGTGGATGTGTATAATTATATTTAAGTACATTATATAAAGTATTGTATATAATATGTGCAAGACATAGCATGAATATGATCTATTATAAAATTTATTGGGCTCCCTCACTCCCAGAAGGACCTTGAG
>NW_008605320.1:0-349 GCF_000691845.1 Merops nubicus
GCGGCTGCTCGGCTGGGTCCCCGTGGGCAGCAGAGGGAGAAGGAGGCTGAGGGGAGCAGGGGGTGCTGCCTGGAGCAGGGGGAATGCTCCTTGCACTTGGATTTCCTGAAGTCTAGATGCTTGTGCTTCCCCTGTCAGGAGCAGAGCCAGCTAGAGACCAGGACTAGACTCTTTTGGCACCACTCAGGACTTGTTTCCTAAATCAGATGCCTGAGCCTCACTGCTGTGCTCCCCAGGGACCCATCCTGCCCCCAGCAGTTTGGGCTGGCAGCTCCTTTCAGCTCAGAGCTGGGCTGGGGCTTCCCTGCTGCCAGGGAGAGATGTTCCCTGGGGATTTGGGGGCTGTCCC
>NW_008605320.1:392-1100 GCF_000691845.1 Merops nubicus
TTCCCCCTGTGCCCCCCTTTCTCTGTGGAGGGGATCCCGAGCGCCTGGAGAGCCACGGGGAGGGTTCTGCAAGGTCTGGAAGCTCTCAGCTTGTCCCCAGAGCTCCCCAGCAGCCTCTCTCTCCTCGTTGTGTGGCAGGTGCAGGCCGAGGGGACAGATGGGACCTGTGTCACCTTCGTGCTGCAGGAGGAGGATCACACCCTTGGCAACGCCCTGCGCTACATGGTCATGAAGAAGTGAGTGGGGCCCCTCCTGAGGGCACCCCTGGCTCCTCCCCTGCCCTCCTCCTCGCTGCCCAGCAGCTCAGAAGAGGGTGAACCCTCAGAAGCTGCCTCTGGGCACCCCCTCTGAGGGGCTTTATACCAGGCAGGGTGCTACAGGCTCTTCCCTGGGCTGCCTCAGGACCTTGAGAGCACTAAAAAGCCTTCCTGGGCTCAGCACCCACACCCACGCCCTGCCCCTGGGTCCAGGAGCCCCATTTCAGCTCAGCTCAGGGTCTCCAGGGGTCTCCAGCCCCTCCTGAGCTCTGCTGTAGGGCTGTGGGTCTCCAGCTCAGCCTGTCCTGGGCTGTGGGTTCTGTTGGCTGGGGGCTGAACCTCCTTATCCTCACCCCAGCTGCTGGTGCTGGTCTCCAGAGTGACTTCCTGGCCTGACCTGGGACCTGCCTCATTCTGGGCTCCAGAAGAGAGACCAGGAGCTACTGGAGAG
>NW_008605321.1:0-256 GCF_000691845.1 Merops nubicus
TGTATCATTAGCTGCAGCATCCCAGATTTGGAGCAGCCAGATCAAAATGGACTCATTTGTCTGCCATGTGAACTCTCTCCAGGGCTCACGCAGCTCACCCAGGCATAGGGACCAAGTGATGATTTCTGGCTCCGCTTCTTCTGCCAAGAGTGAAGGTCCTGCCCCTGCTTTGTCATCCACTATGCAAACTGATTTAGTCTTGGATTTTCTTTTCTGGACAGGGGCGACTGCTACTGGCCTGAGGACTCCTTCAGGC
>NW_008605322.1:0-345 GCF_000691845.1 Merops nubicus
CTCAGTGGTAGTCACAACATGGGTGTTTACCAACACCCTTCTACTCCCAGCACAAAAGCTCTGCACCAGGGGGGCTGCAATGGGATAGTCAGCTCGGCCAGCCCTGATACAGCCTGCTAAGAAGTTACTTAGCTACCTTATGCATCACATTTTAGTAAGCTTAGCTTGAGTATAGGGAAGCAGTTTCTAAAGTGTTTGGGATTGTCCTGATGTCTGGCTATGGGAAATAATCTAGGAAATGGTAATGCAAACCACATACTTTGCATTGAAAGGAGAATTTTGAAGAGCAGATGCCCATGATATTTTGTTGAGGATTAGTCGTTGGTACCCCTTTTTCAGAAGGAG
>NW_008605322.1:376-20681 GCF_000691845.1 Merops nubicus
GTTAAGTCTTCACTCACTTATGAAGTAAGGACATGATGTCTCAAGTATTTCACAGTTACTAACTTTTGAGGATTTTTACTTTACAAAATGCGTTTAGTTGCAGTGCATCTGCTGTTAACCATGGAAATACTATTTTTAAGATGGATTTTTTGTTTCTACATTAAGTGGTGGTGGACATTCCTTGTCTCTAGTAACACTTGATCGTACAGATTAAAGAAAGGAAAAAATGCAGGAGTTAGGCTTCTAGTGAACTCAGTCTGCTTGGTACAAAGTAATCCCAGATGTTCTTCCCTAGCTCTGCTTTAAACAATGGAAAATGTCAAATACTAAGGCCGTCTTGTCTAAATAGATTAGATTAGATCAAATCCATCATGTTAGTGGCCTTTCTGTAGTCTTCTGCACTTCAGTTCTAAAATGCATAAGGCACAGGCCTGTATCTGCAAAACTTCTACTGTAATGTGATCAAGTCCCATCCTGGGTTCTGCAGCCCTCTGTTAGTCTATTTTATGTATGCTGCTGGATCTGGCCTGGCATATCGTCCTTCTCAGTGTGAGAGGTTTTTTCCTTCATGCTGCTCTAGTCAGATCAAATAATGAACTTACCCTTTATTCCTGTAAAGGCCGAATGCATGAACACTTAGCATATGCTTAGCTATGGTTTCTGTAATGGAATAGTGAAGAATTTATCAATTTTAATATGCAAAGGTCTTGTGCAACTGTAGATTTCAGCCATGGTACCTAAATACCACCTATAGTACTAACAAGTATAACTAGGGACTTTCTGTGCATGGCAGACTTTGGACTTAACATGTGGTTTTGTACTGTTGGTAATATGCTGTACTGATCCTTCATTGTTAGGCTACTTGAACACCAAAATTGTTACATCTTCCTCTGCTAATGGGATTGAAACTTAAATTTCCTGAGATGTCTGCACGGAACTGCACTGCAGTGCTGCTTAAAGCAAATTCTCACTTGTCTACATAAAGCTAAGGGTTTGACTGTCTGGCCAGGTAAGAAGCTTGAGAAGGCTGAGACGTACGCACTTGCAGCCTAAGATAGGTACATACCCATTAATACTTAGAGAAGTACAGAACCAGATCTGTGCTAACGTACAAATGGGGTTGGTGCAGCTCAGTGTCAGGCAGTGGAAGGGAAATGTGCCTCAGCTTTCATAAGTGTTGTCAAACACGGGGTGTTTCTTTCATGACAGATAAAATATTGTCAGTAGTGATGCTGGAATGATTTTTAGAAATTAACACATTACCTAGTTCTGTTTACAGGAAAAGTATAATAGGATGTTAGAGGGAAAATACTAAGGATGGCAATCTATGTAGGTGTGCCATAGCTTCCAGACAGAATAAAATCCTTCTGTTCTCTTCTCAGCAAAATAGTGTGATTGTCTAGGAGCATTTCAGAAGTTATATAATATGAGCTATTTCACTCTTTGCATTTACTATTTTTTTCAAAGATAAGATACTTGAATTTCCATATAAACTTGGGGAAAAGAGATAAACCCAGTCAATGACATAAATGTAGAGCTGAATAGGTGGTAGGACACTTCATCTGAGCATTAAGAGATTAAGACCAAGCTCTTTTTTAATTTGACATGCAAATTTGAGTGGTTTGTGTTGTCTTGTCTGTAGTTGTAGAGGAGTATTTCGCCAAAGTTCACTAACTGGTATGGTAAGGGAACCTCACTTTGATTCTAAGTATCCAGTTATATCACTGAGTTCAGAAACTTGTTCAGATGCGCACTTAATTATGCAAGATTTTTAAGATGCGTAGGGTTCTTTTAAGCTCAGTAGCTTCAGTCTTTCTAAAAGAAGGCTATAGGATGGGTCTGTAAGTCAGTATGTTGTTCTGGTTGACTCCTGTATAAATATACTGGTTTAATATGCTTTAAAAGGGAAAATCCTCGAGTATTATGTACAGCAGAATCTAAAACTTTAACTGACCCATTTTCTAAGGGCAAATATTGGTGGCTGCTGGAGAGACCCTGCTGACAGAATGAACAGCGTCTGCTCTGTCCTGGAGTACAACTATGGAGCTTTTGCAGCTTCAATAAAGGGAGAGAGATCTGACTCCAGAGGAAGGATTAGGGTGACAGTTACATGGGCAGTTGTGCCAATCTGGTAGCTTGCTTGGTGATGAAAAAAAAATTGCAGTTCTTTCATGCTTCCAGCTGCAAATTGTCCTCTAGTTGCAGCTTTGCTGATGGGTGGCTTAGTTTTATGCTGGGTTAGTAAATTTCTCAGTTTATGATGGGTCTGAAGAGAAGAGCCAGCACAAACATGCAGGTGGAATATGCTATGGAAAGAGAGGGGTGAGGGAAGTAGGGCAGCTGGCACGTTCGTAATTTTGCAGCTTCAGGAAGTTGTGTCTGTACCTGTCTGCTTTACAGCAAATTTGACGCTATTGGATTCTACTAACATGCTGTGGGCACAACACTGAAGTGACAGCCAAAGTAGTTTCTTGCAAGACTGTCGCTTCTCACAAGTACTTCGAAGTCTTTGGGCTCAGTTTGTGCCCTTTGATTTATTTATTTATTTATTTTAGTTTCTTAATAAAATAACATGTGAGTAATGACAGTAGAGAACTGTAATATTAAACTTATATTACAAAACTGAAATCTAGCACTGTAGCTTCAAATGCACTATATAAAAATAGTTCAGTTTATTTTTTTGTAAGAGTCATATTCTGAACTATTTGCTATAACTCTTATGTGTCTTCTAGAGGTAGAAGGAATTCTGTGATTCTGATTGATCAAAGAGGAATTGAGGTAATTGAGATCAGTATTAGATTTTAGGACTGTTTTTCAACTCAATTATAAACTTGACTCTAGACAAAACATGTGCATGTTAATTTGCTGGTTTATTACTCTAGCAGTTGCCAATGACTACTGTGATTGAAGTACATGGAGAGTCAACCTAAAGCATACCTTAAGCTATAACAAATTTTGTCTTAGTGTATGTGCAGTGCAGACCTTAAGGTTATCCTGACTTGCTTAATTAGAAGCTTGGGGTGGCTGATTGACAATCGTCCTTATGCAGCAGATTACAGTAATGGATCTTGATGAATACCTGGCCATTGGGAGCTAAGAATTGGATACTATAAAAAGTCTTTGCCTGTAATGTTGTCAGATCCAGCAACTAGAGGCAGGAGCTATAGTCTTGTTTGGGTTATGCTTTTCAACCGGGATTCCAGAAAGCTTCAGTTTGTTTAACCTGTTGTTTGTGCTCTTCTATAATTGCCTCACAGGATTGAGTGGGACAAACTTCTGGAGAATGTGCATTGTTTGATCATAAGTGTGACAAAAACTGACAAGCAGGAAGCTTATGTACTCAGGTAAGCCACTAACTTACTCTTTTAGTCTCTAAGAGCTAAAAAAATTAAAGCTGACATATGGAAGCCACCTGGCTGAGAATCCAGTGCTGGGTTAAGATCATGTTGTTTGTGACTGCAACTTGCAGGGGTCTGCTGATCACGCTTCTGTCCAGGAGCAGAAATATCTTCATAATTACCGGTGTTTGTCTTTCTTCTTTAACTAAAAAGATTAGGGTCAGAGTTGTGGTGTTTCTGCACCTGATCACTGAATTTTGTCCAGGGGTAAATAAGTCTCCCCAGTTAAGAGGTTTAGAATTACTTCGGCAGGAGTGTAGTGCATATAGGTGTCTTTTCTAGATCAGCAAGAACTATATGAGTAGGTCAGATTTGACTCCAGGTAACACAATCAAATAGAACAGCTCTTGCAGCTGAGCTAAGACCATCTGTAAAAATGTGCCTTTCCTGAAACTTTGGAATTCTTGTGTTGTGTGGCAGTTAGTTGTAAGTACACTAGTTTTGCCATATGTTTTTCTTCTTGCAAAATCCTTTGGTACTTCTTCTACATGAACTTTACAGACACATTGACATTCTCTGTTTTACCTCAGGTTACAAAAACTGAAGCTTTTGTACTTAGAAAAACTGCCTTGAAGGCAGAGTTGCGCTAAGAACAATCTAGTCAAAGAAATTGTGCTGAAGTCTTGTTTCTGCAAGCTTCATATATTGAAAACAAAATTCTGAGAAGAATGTAACTCATTACCACTGTGTCCTGGATGAAATATAATCTTGACTTTGAATTCTTACACAGCATTCCAAACTAAATTAGTATTCAAGTTAGATTTTTATTTCCGTTGTTCAGTTACTCGGTGAGCAGATACTTGTTCTGCATGTTTAAGTGTTCAGGATGTAATATCAATGCCCATCTCCAGTTCTCTGAGACTGTAGTCAAGTATCTGACTTACAGGAATTAACTGTACGTAGACAGTATCTTGTGTATAAGGCATATGGTCTGGCTGTGCCTCTATGCTCATTATGAGGCTCACTGTTCTTGCAGACAGGTGTCAATTTCCCATTTTCCTGTAGGCAGCTTTTCTAGAAGATGCAGCCAGACAATTTATGAAACTCTGTTAAGGCTTCTGCCTTTTTTGAGTTCACTTTTTCATAGGCTCTGTTTCAGCTGCGAAACTCGAATTTCAAGTTTGACCCTGTTCTGTGTCTGGGTTAGGAAATAAAATTGCATGTCTGCTGTGTACCCACTTGACAGCATGTTTGTATTTCTCTGATAGATGAGGCTATGTGATGCACATAGTGCCTCTTCTCCTGTAGTGTGGTAGCAATGTCAATCATAACAGCTCTCAAATATTAGCTGAAATGTCCTGGTTGGAGCCATTTGCCAAGCCCTCTTATGTACCATATGCTGAATGCTCACTTGAAATAATACATTTGGTTGGGATAAGAACCAAGATCTAACCATTCTCTCCTGACTTGTTTTATTTAGAGTTCTTTATATATTTTTAACACACTTTTTGTTTTTCACAGTGAGAGTAGCATGTTTGTCTCCAAGAGACGTTTCATTTTGAAGACGTGTGGTACCACCCTCTTACTGCAAGCACTGGTTCCCCTGTTGGAGCTTGCTAGGGAGTATAGTGGGTTTGACTCAATTCAGGTAAGGTGTCAAAAATTATGCATCTTCCTTAGAATGTACAAAAACCTTTTTACTGCTATTTCAAATTCACAGATTTTATGAAGTATTCTGAAACTTCCTTGCTGTTTATGTATACTTCCCATGATGGGAAGATGATAGTATAAATTTGCTTGTTCCACTGTAGGATTTAGCCTTCTGTTTGCCACTTTAGGTATGCTAATTTACACATTCTATTGTGCTAAGATTACTTAAGGGTGAAAGACTTCCATGCCCATGTTCTCAGTGCTGAAGTCACTGATGTTTTCTTGTGGAAAACAAATTTGGAGGTCAGCTGTCTCCTGTAGCTTACAAATTAAGTTAGGAATAATCATATGCCTCTGAAATGGAAATACAGGTAGCAGTGTGTTGACAGGAAAAATTTCAGTCCTGTGAAAGCTTATAATAAATGCTTGTATTCTTACAGATTTTTAGATTCAGGGTGGACGGGTACATTCAATATCTAAAATATGCACCTTTATTTTTTCAGAGCTTCTTTTATTCACGTAAGAATTTCATGAAGCCTTCCCACCAGGAGTACCCACATAGGAATTTCCAGGAAGAAGTAGAGTTTCTTAATGAAATTTTCCCAAGTAAGTTCATGAAAATTCATCAAAGTTGCACTGCTTGTGGGAATTGTTGATGTGAAGTGACAAGTGGTATGATAGGTGTGGGCTGCCAGGCCACTCAGTCAGCAGTCCTTGCAGTTCTGCAGCCAGCACAAGCTCCGGCTGCATAATAATCCAAAGCTGTAAATTCTTGTTTTGATACTAACTTACAAGATCAAAATGTAAATCACAGCAAGCTTGACACTTGGCACCAGACTTCCAAATGTAGTTTTGTCAGTCTGCAAAATCCAGCTCTCAAGAGCCCTAAAAGCCTACTAAAAATGTGGAATAGTAATTGAGACCGAAGAAAAATGTAATCTTCTCGCAGAAAAGTCACAGCACTAAAGATCAAATTTAAATGTTTAATAAATTAAAACCTATGAGAATAACCTTGAATTTTTACTTGCAGAGAAGTCGTTTGAAGGAACATGGAAGCTGTAGGGTTTGAGTGACTTGAAAATAAATGCTAACCATAAATTCATTAATTAGATGTTGAAGGGAGTAGTAGGGTTTCTGTCTGTACATAGCTAAAGCTGTAATCCAAATTGCCTGCTAGCAGGCTCTGAACTGGGGTATCCAGCCCACCTTCTGAGGGAGCCTGGTTTTCTGATGTGCAATGCCTGGTTATTTGACACAGATGCTGACTCTGAACCTCTTGAG
The DNA here is from genome assembly GCF_000691845.1 of Merops nubicus. NCBI lineage: Eukaryota > Metazoa > Chordata > Aves > Coraciiformes > Meropidae > Merops > Merops nubicus. The sequence goes on from NW_008605322.1 coordinate 6,646, forward strand.
AGACTTTATCTTTAAATAGGAATGTGGTATTCCACATAAAGATGTTCCTGTGGTACATTAACTGGAGACTTTTTTGTCTTGTCTAGATGGAGCAGCTTATTGCATGGGACGTATGAATTCTGATTGCTGGTATGTATGTGAAGACTTTGAAATCTTTGGGGCTTACGGTAGAAATTAAAATGGTGTTGCTAATATTCGTTATATATGTGTGTGTTTTATGTAGGTACCTGTACACCCTGGATTTCCCAGAGAGTCGGATATCCAATCAGCCTGATCAGACACTGGAAATTCTGATGAGTGAGCTTGACCCAGTAGTTATGGACCAGTTCTACATGAAAGATGGTGTTACTGCAAATGATGTCACTCGTGTATGTTTGTTTGAAAACTAAGCATTTTGGGGAATGGTGGAAATGGGTCAACAAAATGCTTCACTTACTATTCAGTACAAGATTTATTTTGTGGTAGGAAAGATCTCATAGAAAATGTCAGGTTAATGATTTGGGGGTAAAATGGGTTTAACTTTAGAATATTTTTAGGAATAGAGCTTCTTTTCTGACAAGTACATAGACTTCATCTGTTTTTTCCATCTTAGGCTTTGATTCTCATACTGTATTTGCTCTTGAGATTTGGCTGTAGCTCAAGTACTGTGTGGGAAATCAAAGTGCTTGGGATTGCACTTTGTTCTAAACTATAAAGAAGTATATTCTCACGGCAGAGTAAATGTGAATAGGCTTCACTTTGTGGACACTGGTTAAACAGGAGCTCCATTTCCCATTTTAGTTGCAGAAGCAATGATGTGTTAGAATTCTAAGCTCTTCCATGGTCTTGGAGGTATGCAGCTTGGTTCTGTAAGAGGTAAAGTATCTGATAACTTGTATGCAACTTCGTACTTAGTCACTTACTTGGTATGTGATAGGTTACAAAAGGAGTTCATGTATAGTGGTACAAATCAAGTTGACTTGTTATTGCGAGAATTCTGGTGTCCTGTCACCTGAATTATTGTTCGTTCTGCCTTTGAGTTAAATCGAAAGAAGTGTACGAATACATGATTAACTGAGTGGTGCAATTTTAACTTCTCTTTCAGATGAGTGGAATTCGTGACCTGATACCAGGTTCTGTTATTGATGCTACAATGTTCAATCCTTGTGGGTATTCAATGAATGGGATGAAATCGGATGTAAGTTTTACACTTCTTGGTAGCTAATGTTAAAAGAAATAGTAGTTATTTGGTTGCAATAATATGTTTGGGGTTTTTTTTTTAGGGAACTTACTGGACTATTCACATCACTCCAGAACCAGAGTTTTCTTACGTTAGTTTTGAAACAAATATAAGTCAAACCTCTTATGATGACCTGATTAGAAAAGTTGTAGAGGTCTTCAAGCCAGGAAAATTTGTGACAACCCTCTTTGTTAATCAGGTGAGTTTTCTTGCATTAGCTTGTCTGCTCCTGAAATGCATATAGACACAAAGAAATTAAGGCTAGAGTGTTTTTACTGGAGAGTTAGTAGTCTCCATGTTTACCTCTATATTTGGATGGTGGTTTCTTTGGAAAGTGAAAATAATCTTCAGTATTGCTTTAGCATATACAAAATCTGATCTCCAGAAGACTTAAGAAATACTAAGATAAGGCAGCCCAATCTTGGTATTCTAACTATTTCCTGTGCAGTTCTCTGTAAACATAATTTCTTGCTTTGGCATTTTTCTGGATTTGGCTGCAGCTGTCGAAGCACTGCTCTTAATGTCAATGCTGCCAGCTAATCATAGAATAGCTTGGATTGGAAGGGACCTCCAAAGATCACCTAGTCCAACCCACCTGCAGTGAGCAGGGACATCTTCAACTAGACCAGGTTGCTCAGAGCTCCATCCAACCTCACCTTCAGTATTACCAGGGATGCAGCTTCTACCACCTCTCTGGGCAGCCTGTGCCAGTGTTTCACCACCATTTGCTGTAAAAAAATTTCTGCCTCATATGTAGTCTAAATCTTCCGTCTTTTAGTTTAAAACCCCTTGTCTTATCAGTGCAGGCCCTGCTCAAAAGTTTGTCCCCATCTTTCTGATAGACCACCTTTAAGTACTGAAAGGCCACAATAAGGTTTCCCTGGGGCCTTCTCTTCTCCAGGCTCCCAACTCTGTCAGCGTTTCTTCATAGGAGGGAAGTTCTATCCCTGTAATGGTTCATAGAAAAGCAGTACTGTACACAAAGAGCAGAACTGCTGCTCAGGACTGAAACTTCTGTAGCACTGTCGGGCAGAGGCTTGAACCACGTTGGTTAATGGAATCACAGGAACCACACAAAATCATGTATTGTGCTAGTCCATCAATGCTGAGTTTAAAGAAGTAACTTTGACATTTTTGTTTTCTAGAGCTCTAAATGTCGTACAGTGTTTTCTTCTGCCCAGAAGATTGAAGGGTTTAAACGTCTTGATCACCAGATTGCCCAATTCAGTGATTATAATTTTGTTTTTACCAGTTTCACGAAAAATCGCCAGCAACAGCACAGTTGATTAATAATGAAGAAAAAACGCAAAAAGAAATCCCATATAGAAGGTGGTGGTTGCTTTCTAGTTAATGATTCAGGGGGCCATGCTTTCCACTACCACCACCTTGTAGTTGTGGAAAGCCCTAGGTGTAATCATAGTATAACCATTTTGAATTGTATGCATTATTATATCAAGGAGTTAGATATCTTGCATGAATGCTCTCTTCTGTGTTTAGGTACTCTATGCCACTCTTGCTGTGAAATTGAAGTGCATGTAGAAAAATCTTACTGTATGAAACTTTACAACACGTGTAAAAATGATTCAGGTAGAATTGCACACAGTATAGTTTTTCTCCAGGTATCACCAAAAATTCCCCACAGACAAGGCTTTCGTCCTCATTAGACTTTAGCCTCATCCTACTCACTGGGGACAGTTCTATGCTAAATTGTTACTTTTTTTCACCTATGTTGTGATTTCAGTCTAATACAGTTTTTGACAAACTTTTATGATTTCAAATGAAACTGATTCCTAATGAACACTTCCATGTTTGGAGAAAGTTCTTAAAACAGTTACAGATTGTTTTGCTACTACAGGTGGTGGTTGATTTATTTTTTTAAATCGGACTGACTTTTCATGCTCTAATAAAGCTTCTAGGAATTTGCTCAGCTATCCTGTAGCCCTGGGCTAATGTGTTGCTCCTTCACCTTTACAAACTTTGGTATCGGTACTAATACAGCTTAAATCTCATCTTACAATAATGCTCAGTTATCTGTCCGTGTCCCCAAGCTGTCACACTGCTACACAAAGCCAGAATTTGAAGAAGGTCTGAGACTTGATAGGGGGAAGAGCTGAGTCAGGGTGCAAATGCTTTGGCATAGTCGTGTGACAGCTTTGCAAAGTGCAAGTCCATATTGCCCCTGGAAGTTTTCTTTCCTAATCACCAGTTGTGTCAGACAAAGAAGCTGGCACTTTTGAGCACAGGCAAGTGGATCTAGGGGAAGAGTGGGATTTTCCAGTCTTGGTGTGTTGATTGGTTTGGGTTATTCTCAGTAAAACCCGTGACCTACCGCTTCTAACTGTAGAGAGTGCTTCTAAACTGGTCCAGTGTCCCTTCATTTTGTTGTTCTAAACAAAGCTAATGCCTCTATCTTGTGACGGTCCTGTGACACTGTTGTGCATGTGACTTATGTTGTATTTCAGTGTTGTGACTTCATCTGTCTTTTCCTCCTAATGACTAAGGTGGTTCCTCTTACTGTGACTTGAGGGCATTAAGAGAAGGCATAGAACAAGAACTGTCTGGGACACCTGGACGGAAGTGAAGTAGAATGCTATTCATAGAGCATGAATAAGTGTGTAATTCAAAGTCACTTTAATGGGTATTGACTAAAATGCAGGCTTTAAAGAGCTGGCACACTTTCAGCTATGTTTGCAAATACTGGGATTCTAACAGCTGTGAGACCATCACGTTAACTATGAAATTGAGATTTCCTCCCCCCACCTTGTCCTTGCAATGTTTTGACTCTTTCTGGTTTGACACAATGGTTTTTTGTTCCTTCCGTATTTATAAATGAAGCACTTTTTCAGTGCTTATAAACTAAAGTCTACTTGGTTGGAAATCAAGTGGTTGGAACATTTTTATTTTTTTTTTTTTTAAATTTTTTTTGCATATTGTTAATGTTCTTTACCAATGTTATCAATTACATGCTGTAAATGGCACTAATGCGTTTTGGTGTTAATATCGAGGACCAATATTTCAGTGTTTTTGTTCTTAAAATATTGTCCCAACTGACCTGACATTTGTTGGCTTGAGGTCCTTTAAGTAGACTGAAGATCCCTTTTCAAGTGATACAGAAATACACATTTTAAAAAAGAAGCATAAGCTTCTGCTATAAAAAATGAAAGCTGTCGAATGGATTATTGAACTATCTGGGGTGATCAGGATGGGGGGAGTATGGTGTTTATAATTTCTGTGGTGTTAGACTTTGATCATTTAAAAAATATCTGTACCACAACTTAATGCTTCAATAAAAGTTTGCTTAAATTGTTTGTAGTGATGATCCAGCAATTCTACCACTCGTGCTTCTTTGCTTTTTGGTACCAAATGCTTTAATACTGAAATAGATTTGTGGTTTTTGTCCTAAATTACTTTAAATACACTTTTCCCTTGTAGGGGATGCTTCTGAAAACATGTTGGTAGTTTAGAATGAGACAGCGTGTCAGAGGAAGCCAGATGAAAATGTTATGCTGTTCAAAGAACATTCGTGTGAACACACAAAGATTAGAGATTTGCTGTCTTCATCTAACCTGTATTTTTTATTTAGCATTAAATATTTAAAATCTTCCACTGAATTAAGACCACTTGTCTTCTGCTGGTCTTAAGTAACAAACTCCACCATACATTTATGGTACTTAAGATTAGTGTGACTTTGAGAGTTCATGGTTGTTTGTCTCTTAAGATAAGATAAAGTAGGCATGTATCTAATCTGTGTAGTAAACTAGACCAGAAGCTAGTGGCTAGGAATGTCAGTGCTAAGCAGATGCAGCCAAAATAAATGAAACTTCCTGGATTTCATGTGGTCAGTCCCACAGGAATAGCAGCTGCAGTTTAACTCTACCTGCAAAGCTCTAAAAAAAAAACCTTTAAGTAACCCAAGTGTGGAAAACTTGTTAGTGTTGAAGGCCTAATACCTTTAATTCATTCTTGTCTGAATACGGGTTTCGTTAGTCACCTGGAACATACTCTGTGATGCTAGACTTCTCTATTTGTGCTTTGGGTATTAAATAACTTTCTAGATATTCCATGTACTTAACACTGTTGAAAATGCCCAGCTAAGTCTTCTATGAAAAGAAGGAATTCCTATCTAACAGTCTCAGCCATTACATTACAACAATAACCTACATTAAAGAACTTTTTTTCTGATGTTCACAAAAATGAAGATTCGACTTAATGTTTTCCTAGTTTAACTCACCTTGCCTGAAGTTCACAGGCTTTCTCTGAAATTACTTTTCATCCTCACATTTTTAACTTAAGGAGCATTCTTCAATAATACTGCTTCAGAATAGCCCTTTTCTCCTATAAATGGTGCTGGTAACTGTCATGAGAATTATGGTATCTACGTCTGCCTACACATTATGGTGATGCAAATTATGGTGATGCTTGCTGTAGGCACTAGTTACGTTAGCTTGTATTTCTCATAAAAAAAAAAAAAAGTGGAGGAAATGGAACTGGCTGCAAGTCTGTATGTCCACTTAATTTCTTTGAATAAGTTGATGGGATAACCACTGCAAAGGGGTAGGAAGGGTTTTCTGTAGATGTGCTGTCAGATGAATCCCATCCAGTCTCATGAGTTTGTGAGGTCCAGCTTTAATAGTCTCAAACTTGATGCCACCTGTGCTATAGGGAGCGTGTCTCATTCCACGAACTTTACTACTATGAACAAAACCCTTTGTGGTTTGAGAGGAGGCCACCTTGATGAAGACATGCTCAGGAGACGGCACTGAGTAAATCGGGTTTTTTTCTTCTGCTAGGTCACCAACTTGACTCGGCGGTTTTACAACTGAACTTGGCCAGTTTAGTTTTCTGTCTGTGGGCCTAGGAAGTGCTTTATATTTCCCCTTGGTTACCTGTATGTCCTTCCACTTTTTTTTTTTTTTGTGGACTTTCTGCATTTCAGCTTAGTCTGGAGCAATGAGTGCTGACATCACAGTTCCCAAGAAAATTAAAAGATGAGCTTCAAAGCTAATAGAAGCAAATGAAAGTCCGAGGAATTAAGATAATACGACTGGCTGTTGCGAAGCTGGAGGGTCTTACCTCAGACTCTGCAAGGACAAAGGGGCATGGGTAGGCTGCAGATAGCATTAGTCCAGGTGAGAAGACAAGGCAATTCTATGTGTCCGAACACCTTGATGCATTTTCAACACAGGGTGGAACTAGAGCTGCTGGCACCAATTCTGGCATTGAGCCATTCAAATAGGCATTAAAAGCCACTTGGGTTTCAATCCTAGGCCTCTACTTTAGTATGCTGATGCCAAAGAGATTAAGCTGCTCTGGTTCTGAGACCTGAATGCAAGGTGACTCACTGCAGTGGGGGTACAGGAGTATCCCCACATGTAGATGGAGAAATGTTGAAGCTTCCCAGCTGGGGTGCTGTAAACCCAGGTGTCCATAGTGATAGTCCAACAGCAATACCACCCATACCCAAAGGCATAGGGCTTGGGAACAGTGCTGCAGATGTGCTCCAGAAATGAGAAGTTCTCCCAAGCTGTACAACCAAAACTACATTGGAGGTGGAAAAAAACTGCTTCCAAACATGTGATATATAATCTGAAGCCTGTTAAAGTGTTAAAGCAGAGATTGTGGCCAAAGCCTAGAACAAACAGGACAGCTCAGTACTGGCCTGTTACACTGTCATGTGACCATAGTAATGACAATTAAGTAGAGAAGTTAATGGGTGACTGAGGAACTACTCTGACTTTGCTACATGGAACTAAGCAAACAGGATTCATATGTAAAGGAATGTGGAAAATCACTTACATGTTCTTAAATATACTCAAGTAAAAAATGTTCCCATTTCAAATGGTTGCACAGCAACACTGTGAATGTACCTACAGAGGGGCACTTGGAAGAGAACACTCAGTAGAAAGCTGCTGAGACAGCTGTTGCCTGACAATGTGTTCCCTTTGACTTTCAATTGCAGCTTTATACTTCAGGTTAAGTTACGCTTGTGCTTTTTCATGCTGCTTCATTTCATACCGTGGGATTACTGGCGGTGCAGTCCCTGGGGTATTCTGCACGCTGCCTAGGCTTTGGGCACGCCTCTGCTTTCCATGCGAGCTTGGACTAAGGTAAAAATCGCTTACAATTTTGCTGTTAGTGTACCTTGTGCCCTCAAGGAAGCACTGGAGAAATAAGATTTTGCCACATTTCAAGTTAACTGTTTAATTTTCTTCTATTTCTTGTCTTATGCTGTACTTAAAATACTGAAGATGCTGTTTTATTAAATTTTAAAAAATAAAATCAAGCAGGCCCTAGAGACTCTTGCTTCTGCAGCTGCCCGAGAGCTGTATCTTGATACCAACTTTACATTGAAATGTGTAGCTCTGCCTTTAGCAACTACTACTGATTTTAGGTATAGGTATGTAAGTACAACATGTAGTCACATTTAGGAGCAAACTCAGACCCATGAATTTCATAATCTCAGCACCTTTCATTCCTGTAGTAGCCAGAATGTAAAATCACATTTTAGCTATTATGTAGTTCCTAATGTGCATGCTTTAGCTAATCTCTAGATTTATGTAATGTATAGCATTCCTGTTACTTTCCCCACATATTTTTTTATAGGTTAGATTGATCTTCTCAGTCCTTTGCTTTAAATTTGTTTTAAAATATTAAAGATTTCAAAATACCATGCAAGGCAACTGCTCATCTGAAGACGTGCACTGGAACTACTATTTTTTAAGTCTGGAATGAGTAAGTATGCCAGTGCCCAGTGCAAATCCAGGAAAAAATCCAGTTAGCCCTGCAAGGGGGAGTCAAGATGGGTATGTGGTGACCTTTCCAGGCACGCTTAGCACAAGGCAACATGTTCTGTGGCTGATACCTTTTCATATAATATCTTATAGACTTCTGCAGTCTCAAATGCAGCCCAAGGTACAAGGAGTGAATTTTTTTTCTTCTCCCTCTCCTTCACAGCTATCTGCTGAATTGTATTTTGCTTAAAGGGTTGCAGAAAATTTAATTGCCATTAACAGAGTCCAGGTACAACTATCAGATTATCTGCAGTGTGTAATCTAATATAGGTTGACTTGCAGTGATGTTCAATTTTTCATTTCTTTAGCGACATTTGAAGGTCTATATACTCAGAAAACAGCAACAAAAAAAAAATCATTTCTTTATGGTATGTAAAGTATTTGACCTCAACCTAAGTTAGAAATCCATCTGATTTTCAAAAATATTACTACACTACCCATTTTGCTCCATTAACTGTTGTGTGCAATGTAATGGACTCAAGTATGACCTGTTAAACAGATTTTGCATAAACATGTAGTTCCTGGCACATGAATTCCCATAAACTCAGGAGGAGCTGCATGAGTTAGTTAAGGTGATCCTTTTACTAGGGTAGTGAGACAACTACTCTGCTGCAACACCACAAGGCATATATATACTTGGCAGGCAAACCACACCCACAGACATATGCACATATCTTTTCTGATTTTCTGCATCCCTCTGAGCAGAAGGAAAAGTTTATTGAACAGGCTGCTCAAGGTGAGCCCCATGGTGCTGGACCTTCTTTTGAATGCCTTACTGGCCAGAAATGGGTCTGTTTTTGAAGATGAGGTACAAAAGCAACTATCTCCTGTTTACAGCTTAAATGATTTGATCCAAAGTGAAGGTTTCACTCTGGATACTGTGCTTAATTTCAGTGATTGGGTTTACAATATTCTATTACCAGTTAAAACGTGCAAGTTACCTGGGCTGCAGGTAGCCTGCTTATAAAACATGCCTACTTATTAAAACAAGACATAATATCCAAACATTAGGAAAATTCTGCTTCTGTCAATTTGCTCTTCAGTTACCTACTCGAGAACAAGCATCTGGAGGTAGGAAACAATGTGATGCTTATTTGTTCCAAACCACTTTTATAATAGTTAACTAAATACTAGTTCATTCAGAATTATTAGAACCTCCAGACACTTATGTGGAAGCTTCATGAAGCCAAACCCTGTTCTCTCTTTTAAACAAATACACTCCTAAGTATTAAAACTGGGAGGAAAAAAAATTTATTTTGTAAAAACATTTTTAAACACTTGAATTTAGAGTCTTAAGTGGCTGGGAATACTCTCTGAAGTCATGCACTCATTTAACTCACCGCTTATACTGCTGGTGATTGAAGTAGAAAGGGTGGGGCCCTGCGTGGTGAACTGTGACGAATATCTACTTTTGTAAATTCAGTCCCAGGGAACTCAATAGAATGACTTACAGGGGAGCATGTTCTGTGATGGGATTGTAACTCAGTGCTAAAGCCCTCAAGAATATCTTTCACATTTCACACTGGTGTCAAAAGCAACGATGCATTTTGAGTAAGATGATCCTTACCAACCATAATGCAGACTTTAAAAGAAGGGCACTTCAAAGGCACTTTAAAACAAAGTTCCATAAAAATAAACACAGCTTTCTGACTTTAATTAAGTCAACAGCATTACTGTTAAATCTGTTTGGTCACTTAAATGTCTATTGAATTACAGAACATAATATCTCAAATTGGAAGGGACCCGTAAGGACCATCAAGTCCAGCTCCCCACTATTGAGCCCCTAACGCAACTTACAGTTACACAGACTGCATTGCTGTTAGGACGTTGCATATTGTATCTCATTTGTATCTCATCTTTCTGAGAATGTTTTTCATATTCAGTTTTACAGTGAGTGTATTCTAATTTCACAGTTAAGAGGAAATTATTCTGCAAATGGATCACTACAAAACAGCTGCATTGGGATCGCACATTTGGAATGTTCATTCCCAAATAACAAAACCTCTTAGTTTTTAATCCTATTTTTAATCTGGGTAAAAAGTTTATTTGAGGCTGTACTTTGTTGTTAAGTTCCATGGCATGGGAAAGCTGAACAATTTGTATTTTTGCCTTTCAATTCTTCCATTTAGTGTGCTACTACATATCAGGAAGATATGTTTTCTTTTTACCTGCTCTCTTAACATTGTAATCTCTAAAATACTTAATTCTTGAAATATTTAAACTATGCAGACGACCCAGAAGGGCTCAGCAGACAAGAAGTTGTAAACCAGTGATTTTCTCTTCAAGTCCTCATGTTACTATGTCAAGCACTAGGTAAGAAATGAATCGTCTAACGGCTGGCTCAGCTCTAAACCTTGACAATTTTTGGTTTTCACAAGGAAGATACTATGGAAACACAGAGAAATCACATGTTTAAAACCACCTTTCATAAAATGGTCCTGACTTCTTTTTAAAGAATTCTAATCCTGGTTGTTCTTACTAAATTTGGACAACTGCCATCTCACTGAGCCACTTCTCAGTTTCTTACAGTAATAAAGCTTGTCTATAGGACTTTAGTGTAAAAGCTGACTTACAGATTACATTTGTTTCCTGATCTTACAGAACTTAATAAAGAAAAGGCAGGAGAGCACTTCATCTTATATGACATAAAGATATTTCTCTATATGCTAGGCAAAGCATGTTATTGTACATTTGGTTTAAAAGTTGTTAGAACCTACGCATAATTGCAACCACTGCTCATCCAGTTCAAGAGTTCTCAAAATATGTCGTTGTTTAAAACAAACACCTATATGAATCTGTTCAGAAATCAGAAGCGTGGGTGTAAGCGGAGGGTAGGGCTTGGTATGATGAAGTGTGTATTTATGTGCCCATGTTAGAAGAGCTATCACAGGAATATATATAGAAGAAATAATGTCAGTCACAGAGGGATAAGAATATGACAAAAGAAAAGCATATTGATAAAACAGGTTGAGAGCTAATTGACAAGGAGCGGAAGCTCTGAGCAAGGTAAATCTCCACTCACTTCCTTCTGTTCAGAGAAGCAGGACTCTACTGCGTGTTTTGCAGTATTGCAAACAAAACCCTGGGGAACTCAAAAGATTTGGGAAAAAGGAGAATCAAATCACAAAAAATAAGTTGCTACAGAAACAGACTGTCAGACCATACTGAATGTCTCAAAATATCCTATTTTTTAAGTTTCTGTGATTGTGACTCAAGAAATCACTACAATCTCTGTATTCCACATGTAAAACATATTTTAGATGCAAAATAAATATACACCTCTACATATTTATTTATAAATATGCAAACTATAAAACACAAAATATAACTATACCATTTTTGTAATGGTTACTCAAAGTTTTTTTTGTTTGTTTCTTTTAACTTTTGAATCCTTAGTTTTCAAGATTGTTCAAGGCTGAAGGTATTTTGATCACTCTATCTGCAATTCGAAGAAATTACCCTCTAGCAATAAATCCTGAGCTCTGAGGCAGTCTGATGTGAAGTTTTGGTTATTTCAGGAACCATATGTCCCATACAATTTCTTAATGAACCTCTATCCTTCTGCAGAAAGACATATTTTTATGCATCCTGGAATGGAATGGGAATAATTGAAGTTAGGCCTTTTTGCAGATGCTGGATCATACTTTCCACGACTACAGGGACCCTATAGGAATCTGAGGAACAGTTGCTTGTATGCTGATGAGAATATAAATATCTCATGCATCTTCCCTTTAAAGAACACACTGAGTGCAGCCAACCTGCCAAGGAGCACCACAGCACAAAGCATAAGTGCAAGCTCTCTTACAATCCAAGAGACAGGCAGGATTTTACTGTACCAGTAAGTCTTCTGGAATACAATTAAATACAATTAAACCACACAGGAAGATGGACAATTCTCTGTCTAAACTCTTCAAGGACCAAATGGGAATGAGGTGTGACCTTCAGGTCTTCATCATGAAATGTGGATTTCTAGTGAACCAGTAGGACTACATGCAGGAATGGAAGTCCTTTCTCTCTTCATGATCTTGTACACCAGTTACACAGTATGGAAATAAGGATATTCTGCTTCACTTGACAGAAGCACCAGTGGCAACTAGAATGTTAGAAAAGGTGGCAACATGCAGAGGCTGAATGAAATGATCCTTCATTAGTAATTACCCTGGCTCCCCAGCATAATGGGGATTCTTTTGGTAAGAATCTTCAGGCTACATAGGAATAAATATATGTATATTAAATTAAGTCAAAAGACCTGAACTGCTCACCTTCTTCTAAGTAACCAAGCCCACATTGAACAAAGTCACAAGCCTAAAGATATAGAGATTGAATTTTTTTGAAGTTTTTTTCCTGGCTCCTGCAGCAAAAATACTCATCATAGTACCTCTTTTCAATGCTGTATTTTAATTAGTCTTATAGCTCCTAAAATTCTTGAGAACACTTCCTGTAAAAAAGGATGCAGTTGGGGAATTCCAGAGCAGCAGCAAAGCCAACTAGATGAATCATTTACTGCTGATCACTGAGTGTATCTGCTAACACGGGAGGAAGAGCTGGTTAGAAGCCCATGGAAGGTGGCGAGAGAGAAAATAATTTGTTGCCTCTAGACACAAATTCAGGGCTGTTGCCTGCTAATTCTGAGCTGGTTAGAGAAACTGAAGTAAAAGAGATACTGGCAGTGGCCACTGCTCTTGCTGGCAATGCCAGATCTGGCCATTCTGTAGCTCTTGCCAAACACACAGTCCCTTGCCCAGACCAGTCTGAAGCTGGACTGGTATCAGCAGCATCTTTCCATCTGGTCTGGTCCCAAAATGAAGACGACAGAAAGGTGTTTTGTAATGCTTGTAATGTTTTGCCTTGCCTTTTCTGGTTTCCAGAACAGTGAGGGCTGAATGAGCTAAATGAAAGTGAGATGATGACAGTTAAACACCATTATGTGATGTAACACACTGAGTGTAAAGCAGAGCAAGTCTAAGGTGCTACTCTGTAGCTTCTACAATGGCAAAAACCTTTCTGCTTCCAAGTGACTGGGCACGCCCTCAAGCACAGTGGCTATCTACTATAATATGGAACCATTACTTAAAGACAGAACATATTGGGGTTTACCATAATATCTTTTAAAAAATGGCAGTCTTTAAAAGTTAAGTATTTTTGCATCTACAATGGGTACCTGTTTGGTTTTTTTGTGGGGATTTTTTTGTGTGTGTTTTTGTTTTGGGTTGGGTTGGGTTGGTTTGCTGGTTTTGTTTTGTTTTGTTTTATCTAAGTCCCAACATAAACTTCTATTTGTTAAAACAGAAATCTCTTACTTCTTTGCAGGGGAATCCTGAGGCCATGATAGATAATAATGATGGACCTAAGATGTTCAAGTCAGACATTTGGAATGTCATGTTCAGTCCTTTAAGGAGGACAAAACAATAATATCAGATCAAAATACACATATAACAGTATAAACCAGGCATTTTCCCTCATCTCCTACAATTCTGTTGCTCAGTTACAGAGTGAGGGCCCTGGCGGATAAAGAAGTACTTAATAGCAATCTTTGTTTTAAAACTCATATAACACAAGTTCAGATGAATGTACTTTAGCATCAGTCACTATTCAATTAATAATATTTTATTCAGTACAAACTGCCCAGAATGCAAGAACTTCAATAAAAAGGTATTAAATTAGTTACAAAATAAGGTATTAGAAGTTCACCCACTGGGGACCTTGTACAAATACAACACACCTGTAAGAACAGAAATAGGAAAAGAAAGTCCTGCATTAATTATGTGTAGAAGGTATAACGTGTGTTGCTGTTGACTGTAAGAGATGATCATAAGTGTAAACAACATGCCTCCAGAATCTCCAAGAGAGCAAATAAAGAGAGCTATAAAGGCCAAGAATTCAATATTCTCCATTTACATTATTGACTTGTGTAGAGTGGCTCAAGTCTCTCCACCGTTCAGATACCCACAAGAAAAAACATGAATTCTTCTCTTCTCAGAGCACATCTTGCTGTACAGAAAATAAAATATAAAATAAAATAAAAT
>NW_008605323.1:0-933 GCF_000691845.1 Merops nubicus
AAGCTGGAGCCATGGGCACTGTGTGAGGGTCCGACTGCCCCGCTCAGCCCCGCAGGTGGCCGCATCCTGCCCGGCAGCTCTGCTCCCTGCCAGCCCCCCAAAGTCCTCCACAGGAGGGACCAGCTGGGCAAGCGGCTGGCGGCCCCCCACTGCCAGGGGATAAATCTCACGGGCTCCTCAAAGGCTCCAGCCCTCCTCCTCCTCCTCCTCGTTCCCAGATGGAACCAGTGGGGGCATGGGCAGGAGTTGCTGGGGATGTGGGGCAGGGGGATGCCAGGGATGCAGAGCAGGCAGAGCCAGTGCTGTGCTCGCTCCCAAAACCACTTTGCTGGGACTGAAACCCCTGCTAGAAACAGTTTTCTGAGCATGCCAGCCCCAAGGGAGCTGCGGGCAGAGCGCATGGCTCTGTTTGCCAGCAAATGCTGGAGGGTGGCATGGGGACCAGCCTGGTGACCCCCAAAGACCTTGAGGACCTTTGACGCCTTCACAGACCTTTTATCCAGCCAACCTCCTGGTGGGTTTTGCTGAAGGACACAGGCTGCTCTCCTTGGGATTTGCTCAGAGCCACGTCCCCGGTGCCACAGGGACAGAAGGGACCTGAGGGTGACTGTGGGACCCAGGCTTGGTGCCACCAAGCCCTGCTCACCAGCCAGTGCTTCCAGTCGCTCACCTCACCTTACCCCAGCGCCGAGAGGATCCAGATGTCAGCCCTGCTAATAAACACATCAGATTTCAATCTCTGCAGCCATGGGATCACTTTCTCCTCCCCATGCTCCCGGCTCTGAAAGCAATTCTACCTTCAGATGAGCACAGCCTCCTCCCCACCCACGGGACCCAGGCACCAGCTGGATCTGCTACACTGCCCTCAAAGGATGGGGTTTTAGAGGGGCTCTTTCTCTTGGCATGGTGGTGATGGAGACCCCACTTGTGCCC
>NW_008605323.1:1038-1435 GCF_000691845.1 Merops nubicus
ACAGACAGGTGCCCTGTGCATCCTGCCTCACTGGTGGCCCAGGGTTTGGTTTGATGTCTTTGAAGAGCATTTGGGTTTTTTTGGGGTGCAGCATCCCTCCCCTTCCCACCCCGCGGCGAGGGGCAGCCGGTGCACATCCATCTGTGTATTGGTTACCTGCCATCTTATCTGCGCTCCGAAAGACAAAGGCACAGTTAAAACATTTTAGAGCAGCCTTCATAGCATATTAACATGTTATCTAACCCATTAAACCAGAGGCTTATCAGATAATCAAAGCCATTAAGCCCTGAAGCTGCTGCGACTTTGGGTGCGGGGATGGGAAATGCTCCTTCCGCTCTGTCACCGTGCCCGGACCACCCCAGGCCGTGCCCGGACCCACTGGCAAGTGGCTGCATGG
>NW_008605323.1:1534-3184 GCF_000691845.1 Merops nubicus
CACCCTGGGCACGCAGCCTCAGGGCACCCACCAGGGGCTCTTGGCTCCGAGCGGGTTGCCAAGACCAAGGAGGTCTATCTGGGGGGCTGGGGGCCATCACGCTGATGCTGTGCCTGTCCCCCTCCCCGCAGATGAGCTGGCTCTGGCCGTGCAGGACGGGGAGAGGCAAGTGCGTGCCCGCAGGAGCCTCCCTGAGGGCTTCTCCTGGGGACCCTTCCCGGGCAGCATCCACAGCGAGCCGGCGTCGCCGGGACACGAGGAGACGGTAAGGAGCGAGGTCACCGTGGGCTGCTGGAGACAGTGGCTGGGGAGTCCTGAGGAAACAAGTTATTTGGGGAAGAGGAGTCAGTCTGGGAGGGATTTTCTCTCCCTGACCGCCCAGTTTGGGTGCCCAGGAGGTTTCCCTGCCATGCGCTGCCCACCGCTTCGAGGTCAGAGCGTTGCAGAGGGATGGGATGCTGCCTGTCCCCTCCTGTCCCTTCCTGTCCCCTCCCGCACGTGGATGCGGGCAGCTCGGTGGCACGTGTGTCCTCGCAGATGGCAACTGGGTTTCCCACCCCAAATTTCCTTCCAGAGGACTTTTGGTGGTGCCTGGAAAGCCCCAGAGCTCTGCAGGCCGCTGGTGGTGGCGGGAGGAGGCCATCGGCCGCGCTGGGGGGTGCACATGGACAGGGGGTGCACATGGACAGGGGGTGCACTCAGGGGTTTTGTAGGTGCTGGTTCCTCACACCCCACTCTCATCCTTCCCCCCACACCCCAGCCTCATCCTTCCCCCTACACCCCCTCCTAGAGCCGCACACGGGCAGCTCCAGTCCAGGGTCTCCAAGGCCAGAGAATCTCACCCTGGCTCCATCTCCACCTCCTCCACCTCCTCCTCCTTCTCTCCCTTGCTCTTTTTTCTTTTTTGTCTTTTTTTTTTTAGCTCAGGCCCGTTTATCTTTGCCGAATTAAATCCTTGATTAACCCTTATCTGCCCAGTTTGCCTCCCTATCTCCCGGTTGGCGCCGTGTGTCCAGACACCCGGTACAGGATGATTGATTTCTTAAAGATATGCGCAGCTTTTTTTTCTGATACTTCATTTATTGTCTAAATATTTTTGCTCCCATTTCAGCAGCTCCCTTATCGAGCCTGGCTGATGCTTCCCAGCCCTGCTCTCTTCCACCGCTCGCCTCCCTCCCTATCTCTGCTCGGAGGAGGGAGGAAGGAATCGCAGCCCCATCCCTGATAGGGGCTGTCGCCCTCAGGTCCCCTTGTCTTTGTTGCTGGCAGCAGGGTTGGGGGTGCAGGGGGTCTCCCCAAATGCTGCCTGTCTCTGCTCTACGTCTCCATGTGGGAGATGATCCCATCTGTGGGGTTTTGTGGGAACTGGGAGGGCTGGGTGGCTTGAATGCCTCTGTGGCATGGAGTGTGGTTGTGCTGGTGGAGGAGGAGGAGGAGAAATGAGGAAGAGAAAGGAGGAAAAGAGGAGAAGAGGAAGGAGGAGGAAAAGAGGAGAAGGGGAAACAAGAAGGAGGAAGGAGGAGGAAAAGAGAAGAGGAAGGAGGAGGAAAAGAGGAGGAGGAGGAAGGAGGAGGAAAAGAGGAGAATGGGAAACAAGGAGAAAGAGGAAGGAGGAAAAGAGGAGAAGGGGAAACAAGGAGAAGGAGGAGG
>NW_008605323.1:3435-3643 GCF_000691845.1 Merops nubicus
GCCCCTCAGCTGGTCCCACGGGACTCCCCCAAAGCCAGCCTTGCTCAGGAGGGTGCAAACCCACCAGCAGCACCAGCCCAGGGGTGCCAAAGGGACAGTGGAGCCCCCTGTGCCAGCTCACCCCTAGCTGTGCCCCGACTCCATCCCCACCCTGCGTCCCCCCAGTCTGCCCAGTGCACCCAGTCAGCCAAGTCCCGGGGCGCTGGCC
>NW_008605324.1:0-13049 GCF_000691845.1 Merops nubicus
GACAAGGGGAGGGAGGTGTAAGGCAACCGAGCACCCTACTTGGTATGTCTCCACGGGCCTGTTCTCCATGTTGAGGTCCCAGACTTTCACAGACAGGTAGTCTCTGGTCATCATGTATCGGCCACTGTGGCTGAATTTGACATCAGAGATCGATGAAATTATTTCTGAAAAAAACGACCTGCTGCTAGGATCTTCAGGTTCTTCAAAAACTGCAGAGAAGAGAATTCCAAAAGAAACCAACAGCAAGTTTTACAGCTTGGAACATTTTTCGGTACTTAGGAAATTTTAAATCAAACGTACTAGCCTCTTTTTACAGAAAATCACTGTTAATACTTTTGAGAAATCATCTCATTTTAAACACTGTTATGCTCTTAGTCATCAGATTTCCATGTGCCTGTCTCCAAGTGTTCACAACTGGGGCACAGCACCAGTAGGTCACCCACGGGGCGAGCAGTGCTACCTGTATTTGTAACCCACAGCTGTCAGAGCAGCGTGGAGGCCCAGGCAGCCATCCCCACGACTTGAGCAAAGCCCTCCTCACCTACAGGGCTCAGCAGAGCACAGAGCGTTCACCTTGCACCCCCGGGGCGGGCGGCAGGCACAGCACACGCTCCTGAGGATCACCTCTACCCTGGGAGCTGCACCCAGGCAGCCGGTGCACCCCAGGCAGCCGGTGCACGGGCTCTGGGAGCACCAGCCCAGCCCCTCACGCACAGAGGCGACCGAGCTGCCCGAGCTGGCGCTGGCTGAGCAGGTGCCTTTGGGGAGCAGTGGGACCAGGAGAGAGGTCTCGCTGGCGCCAGGGGCTCTGGCTGCCATCAGCCCGTGGCACACGGAGGGCCGGGGCCCGACTCACACTTGGCGTGGCGGTCGCAGAGCGCGGCGGAGCGCATGTCGCAGAGCCGCACGGTGCCCTTGCTGCTGCTGTACACCAGCACGTGGCAGTGGTGCGGGTGGAACTCCGCCGCCGTGATCACCTCCGTCAGCTCCTCCATGTTGGCTGGCTTGATGTCCACGATGTCTGGGCGCTCTCGTAAAGGCACGTAACGCTTCCCCAGACACCCCATGGCCACCCTGAGGGAAACGCCCTGGGAGCTGAGTTTACACCCTGTGCACCTACACAAAGCAACGTGACCCGAGCTGTAAAAACAAAAACCAGCCCCTGGACCCTCCAAATGAACTTTAGCAGGTGCTGGGCATGATCTCAGACTCCTCTCAGGCCTCCTCCGTCATGCTTCCCACAGAACACTGAACAGGCTCCATCTGTTTACCTAAAGCTTTAACAATTTGCCTATTTTAATATTGTGTATTTCCACCACTTTTACCTTATTGCAGATTTGTCGGTGTCAGACAGTATGAGTTCTGGATACACAGGCTTGCAAAAAGATTCAAAACTTATTTCTGCAGTCAATATCATTTGACATTAAAAAAAATGGTTTTCCTTAAGAGAAGTGTCACTCAGTGAAGAGACCTTGAACTTTGGAAAGAAGCATCGACAGTAACAAAGGATCTACTTTTGAAATCTTTCAACTGATCTCCACAAATAAAGGGCATTTCCAAAATTCCTCAAATCCATTTTAGAAATCAAACGTTGCTATTCCTACTGGCAGCTTTCTGTTGGAAGGACTCCTGTGCTCTGGAGTGAATGAGAGCATCCTAAGGCCCGTTTTCACCAAATTAGACTCTAGGCTTTAAAATCCTCTATTTTAATCCCCACAGTCAAAATCCTACTCTAATTAGTAAAATTACAGTGATCCTCTTAAGCATACACAACTTAGCTGTGCCCCACCGTCCAGGGAGAACAAAGCAAGGATACTAAAACTTCTATCTGTGATTTCTAAATGCCATAGGTTAATCCTTAGGTCGTCTGCAGAAAGGTACGTTTCATGATCACTATTTACTGAAATAGAGTTTATGTGGTAAGTGTGTGCATTTGCAAATATCCTTCTGGGACTTGCTTCTACCATTAGGTCCATGGGTTTCAATATTGGCACCTGAAACACGAGAAAGAACAGTCAATTTTGGCATTAAACTGATTCCTGTTTCAGAAGAGATTAATTAATTGCACGCCACAGTTCTCTGCTTTGATTTAGTGACCAGGCACCTTCCAAATCCACTGAGCCAGGGGAGTGACAACCAGCCCTGACCTCGCACTCCACCAACAGCAGGAGGGGCAGGGCCTCCTGCAGCAGCCCAGCAGCACTCAGGGGTACTCCCAGGGAGAGCTGGGGGTGCCTCCTCTGACACAAGTGCTTACAGCACCCCTGCCTCAGCGGGGTGCCCGGGAGAGGGGTAACACGCCTGCAGAGGAACCCCTCACCTGGGTGTGGCTGGGGCGCCCTGCTCCCCCAGCTGGCTATCTCAGGGTGACCCCACCTGCTCTCTGAGCAGCACCAACAGGTTAAGGTTCCCTGACTCACATCAGCCCACCAAGAACAAAGTTATGACAGTGGCCCAGACAATCTGTCTTCCTGGAACAAGGAACAAATAATCCAAGAGCCCTGCAGCTGCCTTCGCCGTGGTCGTATCGCACGGTCTGTTTGCATCACACTGGGATGATTAAAATTATCCACGACTTCTCATTAGGCAGCTTTCCCTCTCGCCACGTGCGTGTTGCTGCCTGGTGGTGAAACGGGAAGTGCCCCATGGGGGCAGCAGCAGGGGCAGCTCGGGATGCAGGGCTCTGAAGCTGCAGCTCTGAAGTGCCGCTTCTCCCCCGCCTACCTCTGTAAACAAACCTGGACTCTGTTTCCCCAACAGGAGGCCGAAGCCCAGGAAAGCCCACGTCCAAGGGCAGGTGTGCTCTAGATCTCTAAAACCTGATCATTTCAACACAGGGCAGTAACTCCAGGCAAGGCTTTCTCCCCTCTGCCAGGGGCTGCTCAGCCTTGGCTGAGTCCCTCATCGTCTCGTGTCAGACGCAGCTCTGCAAGGTCTGCAGCTCAG
This sequence comes from Merops nubicus, assembly GCF_000691845.1. Taxonomy (NCBI): domain Eukaryota; kingdom Metazoa; phylum Chordata; class Aves; order Coraciiformes; family Meropidae; genus Merops; species Merops nubicus. The sequence continues at coordinate 2,947 of NW_008605324.1, forward strand.
CCCGACCTTCCCCTCCCAGAAAAGCTGCAAATTTGGAAGACTAGCTTTTAAGAGAGAGGTTCTTGCTTTTTGCTGCCTCACCCTACTCAGCTTTATGGTTCTTACACATATGGCAGGGTTTAGAGCAGATGCTGATGCCCTCCTGCAGTGACAGAGCCCATAGAGGGCCAGGCCACAGTCTGGACTCTCCACAGTGTCTATCCTGTGTAAGGGCAAGGCTGTAGAACTCAAAACTTCATCTGTGCCTAGTTCCAGCCACTGGGTTGAGGCATTGCATCATCACTCCTTGGTTTTAGGTATTTTCACTGGAATACTCAATTAGATCCTGGCTCCTCCATGCTGAGTAGAAAGACTTTCCAGAGGAAGCAGATCTCCTTTCCAAATGTGATTATACGTTAGGCTCGTGTACACCTAAAGCTTCGGTTCAATATTTAATTTAGGCAAAAACAAGGAAAAAAGACCCCAACAAAACTCTGCAACTGTCCAGTCCCTACAGGTGTCAGGAATGGTGCTGGCTTTGGAAGCAGAGAGTCTCAGTTCCATTCCTATTCATCCTAGCAACTCAGAAAACCAGCTAGAGAAAGCCCAGCCCCATGTGATTTGCTTTCTTGAGCTCCTGCTCTAAATGATCCCAACTTTGGAGCTCTAACCCTACCACTACATCACTATGCAAGCAGAAAATGCCAAGGCTGTTCAAGTGTACATTTGACACGACATTAACAAATGCTCAGAACTTGCCCAACAAAACCACCACCTCGCTAGCCATGGAATGCCCAGCACCACATTTCCATTTTTGAGTCTTGTTCTTAGAAAAAAGATCAAACAAATGAAATCTGAGCACTATTGAGGGAAAAAAAAGAAAAATACTTATCAATGCAAAGAAAGCCAGAATCTTCCCCAGCCCAGAGAGGCCAGCAGAAGGACCTGAGCCACCGGTGCCCACGGGGCACTGGGGTTATGGAGGTTACCCTGGGCACCTGGCAGAGCCTCAGTGGTGAGGGGCCAGGCCCCACAGCACCATGCTCTGTGGCCAGCATGCTGTACAGGGCTCAGCCATGGCCCTGTCCCCTGTGCTCCCCCCCACGCTCAGCGAGGCTGCTCTAGGAACACAGCAGGATGAGCCTGTGCTTTGGATGAATGGAGCACAGGGCAGTGCAGCCCCAGCCAGGGACACTCCAAACCTCAGTACTTTCAGGTCTGAGTAACAAAATCCAGCTCTATCTGACTGCTGTCAATAACTCTGTGTATCTTTCTACTATTTGGATACACTGAAGTGGATGAAGGCTGTCTCTTAGAAAACAATTACACCCTTCCCCCCATTTAAATGGATTAGACATTTAAAATATGCTGTTCCAAGATTAAAAATAAAGCCTAACAAACTATTGGGATGCTCACAATACATTATAATCATGAAGGTTTTCCTCGAGTTTCCCAGAGGGCCCTCAGGTAACAGCTGTACCTGTATCTATCTGCACACAATGAAGAGTTTTTCATTTTTTGTAACGACCTGACCAAAACATCATTTTTAATCTACACATTTCAAGTTGGCAACTTTGGTACTACAAAGGTAGAAGTGCATGCAAAATGATATTTGAAGTCAAAGAGCAGAAACATACCCGTAGTGCTGTGATTCTGAAAGGATCCCTAAGTCTTCCATCTTCATCTTTTAAATTATAACCTTCGGCTCTTTTATCCCTTTCACTTATTTTCCATAATTTAATAGTTTTATCTAAAACCAAAAATTCACATGCTTGAGAATGAATTAAATTCAAAATAAAATCACTCAATAATGGAGTCAGCAGAGTGGGTATTATTTATCTCTCTGGTTTCCACTGCCTGCAGCAGGAGGGACCCTGATGGAGCCCTCTGAACGACAGCGCAGTGCCCAGACCACGCAGGCTGCGGGTGCTCTGCCTGCAGCCAGGCTGTGCAGCAGGACTGACACATGGAGAACAAACAGTACACCAGACACATGTGCTTGGAGGGTCTGGATGGGAAATGCGTGAAAAAAACAGTAAATGGAGAGGAAAAAAGCCAGATTCCTTTGAGCTCCAGTGTGATGCTGTCTGACACAGCAGCTCCTGCCCGAGCAGCGAGGGCCCCTGCGTGTCACCCGCCGAGCTGAGCCCCACAAGGGCTCCACACCACCTACCAGCCTGGGCCAGGAAGCCCCTGTGACTGGCTAAACTGTTCTTCATGCACAAAAGCCAGGGGAGAGACCCAACAAGCCCATGAATTCCTTACACTGAGCACCTGGAGGAAACCCAGGCTGTCCCAGGTGCCTGCTCAGAGGCAGCCAGAGGCAGTGAGCGAGAGCAGCACTTGTCTGTGATGGGGGTTCTGTGTCCAGGGGCAGGTACCTCCCAGGTCCTGCCAGGGGAAGCCTTTCCAAGGGAAGAAGTCCACTCCAAGAGTGAGTCCTTAGCTAAGTGCAAACACATCTCTCCTCCCCAGACTGCTGTGCAGCTTTAGAGCATCTCAGATGACATGGTTTCGAGACCGCTTTACGTTAGTCAGACTTGTATCAAAGTGAGATAATTCTGATTTCCAGGTCCAGTGGACAGAAGCCACTCCCTCTTTTAAAGTTTCATATAGTAGGGAGTGTATCAGCCTGTACATAAAGTCACTGAAGCACAAGGCAAAAAGTGATCCAAACCCTTGGGAACAAGTGTATTGCCTGGACAAGAAGAGCAAGTTTTCCCCTGCACAGTTCTGCATTTACATTTACAGCTTGCTCCACGATGCCTCAGAATGAAACAGACCTAATACTCACACAGACTTGGTACTAAAATACTGCAAGAAATTTTAAAAAACAAAACAAAACTAGTGTGTGAAAACTTGTGATTTCCAGCTTGGAATTTCTGTGCTGCCTGTATGTGCCCTCATGTAGACAGTGAACATGGTATAAATAGGTCCCTCCCAGAACGACTGGTAGCTTTTAAACAGTTGCTTTTCAAAGCACACGTGACGTTTTGGTGTTGGAAAAGCAAAGAGAGCATTGTAACCACAGGGTTTCAATTTCAAACGTTTTTATTACAAATTCACGTCGGATCACAAAAAGTCAGATTTCAAGAGGAGGAGGATTGAGTCAAACTCAGACTTCTGCAGCAGCTCAGCACACTGGGAACCCACTGAGACAAGCCAGAGAGCAGTGGCAGGGCAGGCAGGTCTCTGGCATGGGCACAGAGCTGGGCTCTGCCTCTTCTGCTGCCACCCATCCCTCCTTATAGTCATAACTGGTCATTCACACAGCAAAACATATTTTACACAGAATTAGAAAAGTCATTAAAACAACCCCAAGACACTCCAGGAAAAAGAAAACACAAAACCCAAACCAACCAACCAAATCAAAACCCACACGTGGATCACAGGTGAGAGAACATTCAAATGACATAAGAAGTTCTTTGTGCAAAAATGAAGTGTCCTTACCATTTGTAGACAGCAGGAAATGAGCAGCATTCTGTTGTGGTAACCACCTAATTTTATTAATTTTTTCCTCAATTTCTAGACTTTTCAAGTAGTCAAACTCAGGTTCGTGACTCTGAAAGGTACTGTAAACATTGTATTCTCCCCTGGAATGAGGACGGCTTTTGCTCTGTAAGGAAACAACATGTTTTGGAGCTGGTGTTACTGGTTTGATTAGGAATGGTATGGACAAACTAACGGCTAGAAACTGTCAGCCCCAAAGTCAGCTTTTAACAACAGACCCTGATGAATCTGGCATTGTTGCTCTGTGATACCCCACCCAGTCCAGCAGCAATGCAGTGCCCAGACCTCCTCCTCAAAACTGCACTGTGTACCCAGGGGTTCCAGGACACAGCACAGGGAGGCAGTTCAGAGAGCACGGCTGCTCCCCAGGCTTCCAGTGCCTTCTTCAGCTGCTACTAAAGGCCTGGAGGCTGGAGTTGCCACAAACTGCTCCACAGTGCTCATCATGATGTACCAAAGGCTTCCACAAACACGCTGCTGGATCCTCCCCTCACAGGGCTACAGGCACGACCCTCACCTGGGAGCTGTGGAGTGAGGCCCAGTGACTGAGGATGGGAGCACCCCCTGACCCCAGTCCCAGGCGTGAGACAAACAGCTCCCAGGCTTCTCCAGCGTGCTGCTGGGGGCCTGCTGAGCTGCCCTGCCAGGCCCTGGGAAGAGCCTGCCCTGGAAAAGCCAGCAGTGACTCCTGTCCCTGGAGGCCACCAGGCCAACCTCTGCTCTGACACCTCTTCCCTTGGTGGCTTTGGTGGGGCTACTTCAGCTCGGGCCTTTCCCCTGCGCTGGCTCACGAGCATGGAGCTCTAACTAACTCAGGGACTCAACATTATTCTCCTTGTCATTTAACTGCTAAGCAATGTGGACAGGGCCCTCTCGACCAGCACTCTGGAGGGCAGCTACCTGCATTCCCCCCTGGCCATCTGAGCTGCCCTGGCTGGCAGCAGGCAGCGGCCTCACCCTGGACTCACAGCTGCTGGGAATACTCAGCTGCTTGGAGCCAGTGTCATACGAGTTCAGGACACCCTGCACAGCATTTCACCCACCCTCCCAAACCAAACTGTGTGGGAAACCTTGTAACTATCCCAAGTTGTTACCAACCTAGCCTAAAATCCACTCTTTAAAAATACTGGTTGTAAGATTTTCTTAAGGCTCCAGTATTAAATACTTAGTTTAGATTCTTTTCCTCCACTCCAGAAATTGGGCCATTTGGCACATAGGAGAAGGGACCCCTAGTCCCAGTGACAGGTCAACACTCCTCTAGAAGAGTCTGACTTGGGTTTAGTTTCTTTTGTCTTACACTATGAGGAAGTGACAGCTGGGTTTTGACTTACAGAATGAGCACTGGCAGCTGAAAGCCAACCAGTAACAGTCCCACTCCAGGCAGGCCCCAGGGAAGCAGGTGGACACCTCTGGCCTGGGTGGCTCCAGCCCTCGGGTCAGCCCACGGCAGGGTGAAGGATGGATGAGCCAGGAGCTGTCCATGGGGAGGGGTGTAACATGGCAGCAGCTTTCTCAGCAGCAGTGTCTGCGTTTCACTGCCTCACAAAACACCCACAGCAGACCTGGGAGGTCACCTCTGGTAAGGTGCTCCATAAACAGCCCCACAGGGAGGATGGAAAGCAAAATACTGGGGGGCTGTGTGTGAACCGAGCTCTGTTACAGCCACACAAAACCAGTGGGATTCTGCCAAAAAACCCACAGCACCTGAAGGTGTGTACAAAAAAAAACCCACAGCACCTGAAGGTGTGTGTACCTCGTGCACAAATGGTCCAAATTAAACTGTCATGATCAATTTGGGTACTTTTGATCCAGGAGAAGGCTCAGAACTAAAGGCTTAAATTCTCAGCAGCTCTCCAAAGGGAAGGAGGAATGTGCTGTCGGGTGGTGGGGAGAGGGTGGGAGTTGCCATGTGGAATACTGACTTTAAAGAACACAATTCCAGCCTTCTCCCAGACATGAAAGGTGTGACAGCCAATTTTCAGCATTTAGTGCCTTCTGCAGTACCCCATTTGCCAGGGCTAAGCTCAGGGGTGGACCTGCACTGCTGGAGGGATGCAGTGTCACAGCACTGCACACAGCTGAAGGCCACTGTGAGGGGACAGCTGAGAAGCTGCACAGCTCTAGGGGGGACAGTTTGCCCACACTGAAGCTCAGAGTTTCCTTCCTGAACTGAAAATGCTCAGGTGTTTCTGGAGAAGTAGCTGTTCCCACTGGTTTTGATTCACAAGACTCCAGAACACATCAGATGCTTAATTCAGTTTTTGAACCATCTTATCCTGTTGTCCTTGCAGCTTAACTCATATCCTTATCAGTAAACTTTTCTTACCTTCTCTTCAAAAGCATTACCCTTTGCCTTAAAACAACCTGACCAAGTGTAAAGTTCAGGAGAAAGTCCAAAGCCACTTCCCAAAGATGGTACTGAGCATACCAGGTACATACATAAAGAACTCTGAGCATATGTAAAGAACTCAGTTGTATTTTTGGGACTTTATTTTCAGGGAAGGGGAGACCACCACCAAACTAACCTACCACGTTCAGCACAGGGCAGATATCTAGGAGTGTGACTAACCTGAGGCTTTCTGAGAAAACTATCCAGACATTTAAACCTCAGGCATGAAAAGACAACACGAGACCGTGCAACACAAGAGCAGTGTAGGAAGAGCACTTTTGTTTTTCAAGTCACTGACCTCTTGTTCCCTTTGAAATATAACCACTCTGCCACCTTTGTCTCCTGTTGCAAGAAGATCACCAGAGTAATTAAATTCAACTGTTGAAATAATATCAGCTGCAAACAGAACAGAAATAAAATAGCACTGTAAGGTGTGAAGCAAATCAACACAAAATTACAACTTGTATTAAAGCAACAACACAACTTGAGTTACATCAGCACCATCCAGAAATGAAGCCCTGTTTTAAAAGTCTGACAAGGTTTTATTGCCAGTCTAAGACACTTCTCTGTTTTCAGCTTCTGAGGCCTTTGATCACACCAGGGAAGGCCCGTGGCTTCCAGAGCCCAGCTGGGTGTGCTGCCCGTGGGCAGCACGTGCTGACGTACCCGAGGTGCCCCAGCAGCAGGAACCAGCCCTGTGCCAGCCCAAGCCATGCTTCCCTGCCCCCATGCCCAGCTTTCAGAGGTCCTTCAGGAGCCTCAGCTGGGCTTCCCCCGCTGCCAAAGGGGGAAAGACCAAACAGAAAAGGGAATGGGTCCAGCTGAGCAGCCTGAGGCAGGTCTGTGCAGAGGCACCAGCGTGTGAAAAACGAGGGGCAGGGGGGAGTGTGGCTGCAGGGACGGGAGGGCAAGGAGAAGCCTCAGCACCTCCAGATTATCCTGCCTCCAGTGCCCTTGGGACTGCACCTTGGAACAGCCAGTATTTATTCACTGCTGCAGGCCCTAATTACACCTGGGAGGTGGCAATAAAGAAGCAATTGCCACTGAACCATCCTAACCAAGGGGCAGAGAGATACGGGACACAAACGTCTGTCAGGCTTTAGGCAGATGGCAGCAAAGCCAACAAACCACTTGGAGTACAATGGCAGGTAAACATTTACCCACACTGCTGCTAGCCAGGCAAATATTTCATCAGATGATGCAGGGATAAAAGCTGTAAAGTTTGAAGTATATGATGCTAATTAGTTTTGGAGTTCAAATTTGGAGACTAGAACAAAACTGCTTTCCTGGACTGATTTTGATGTGCTGTCTTCTAAATTCCTTTCACTACTGCCCCACTCTTATTTGAACCTGCAGAAACACTATGGGAAAGTTTTGAAGTGAGAGCAGAACTGGTGAGGTAAGCAATTAGCAAAGTGACTGAGAGGGAGTTTATGACATTTCCAGTACTCTCCTCAAACATTAAACAGCCCCTGAGTTACAGAGGCTTATCAGTAGCAAAACTAATATTCTTCTACCACAAGCCTCTGAAAGCTATCCCAGCACAGATCATCCTTACCCTGAGACACCAGCAAACATCCCAACAGAAACAAGTGACTCCTCAACATGCCCCATTACTTCAAGGTCACAAACCCACTTTCCACTTAGTTTCACAAAGGGAAGAAGATATTACTGATTTCTCCCATGCACAACTATCACAGGATTCACTGAATTATCTGCTCAAACTACCCTGTGTTCCATTTTTGCTTTAGGATGCACACGAAGCATCCTAAATGATGCACATGAATCAATTTGATTTCTTTTAAGAGCACTATACTTTTTTAATGTACAAAAGTCTGAATTTAAACCCAGTTTTCTCTATGGGCATGTTTACTTGGAGCATATCAGTCCCCAGACAACACCTGGTACCCTCAGCACTGTACTGCCTCAAAGCAGGAAAATCAGAAAACATTTAAGACTAGAGATAAAGTGCAGAAGTCATTCCAAACCAATCACTCTGTTCTGCTCAACAGACATTACCCAGCTACATTTGCTATTTCCAAGTCAGCTTAAAACTTGAGAAAACCCTGCTGTGGCCAGGGCCCTGCTGGGGAGCAGCCCTGGGAGCTCTCCTCCTGCTCCCCATGGGGAGCAGTGAGAGCTGTGGCTTCACAGAGGGCACCAGCCTGGCAGCACTTCCTTCCAGACATGAAAAATCCATCCCTGGCCTCACTTTTGGGAAGGAGCTCTGCCTCAGTCACAGCCCACACGCAGAGCAGGAGACTCCTGCCTGTTTTCAGAGCTAGTATATTAAAAGGGTTGCTGGCCACTAAACCATGGTTCTGTAGAATCCCCAAATTTAAAAGCACTAAGTACTTCCATGGGTCGTAAACACCCTCCCAACACATTAGAAGGCTACAAATACCCACCTTTCTAACAGTGCAGTGGAAACCTTTCTCAGTGGCTCAGGATGCTTCAAAATCCAGCGTAAGTGCCCTAAGCCTCTTAACAGCCCTGCTGATTATTAACCTCCCTGTATCACAAACCTCCTGCCACAGTTCTCCTGAAGTTCTCTAACCTACAAAGCCTCCTGGGGCTAGTCACACTGGGGGGGCAAAGGAGGACAGGGTGACAGAGACTAAGATTTGTTAGGGTTCTGAGATGGGAGCAAGCTTACACCTGCAAACTCATTTAATCCCACAAAAGACCCATGAGGTACTTCTGACTGACACCCATATCAATGTCTGGGCTCTCTGCTTAGGTAATGGAGAATGCAAAGAGATCCAGAACATCTAAATTAGACACCTAAAAATAGCTGCTGTGAACTTTTCCTCTCTAAGCCAGCTGCACATTGCTACTTTGGTTAAAATCCACATGCTGGAAGAATGTGATTCCTTCATAGCTCACCCAGCAGATTAGTGAGTTTGCAGCTGTAGTTCATGTGTACAACCAGCACTGCCCAGGCACCAGCAGCATCAGCTTCTCCCTCCTTCCAGACATGCAAAGGCTGCTGTCAAAAGCCTGCTCCTGACAGCTAATGAACAAGTCAAACAGTCACTGCTCTCAAACTCCATCTGAAAAGGGGCTGCTCCAACTTCTAGGGGATTTTACCCTAAAACTTGCCCAGCAGGTCACTGACACCACACGGCCACACACCCCACACACAGACCCACACCAAACTGTGCCAGCAAACCTGCCCTGCCCTGTCCCCCCAACATACCCATTTTCCACAGGGGCCCTTTCCCATGGCTGTCCCCGGGAGCAGGGCACAAGTCTGGGGGAGCTCACGCTGGCCCTGGGCCCAGGACAGTCCCAAGGGAGCCTGCCAGTGGGACCCTGGTGTGGGAAGAGAGCTGCTGGGCCTGTGCTCAGGACCAGGGGCACACACCTCTCCCCGTGGTGGTGTCTGCTGCCAGGTGAGGCTCCTGCAGTAGATGGGAACAAAGCAGAGAGCACAGAAGGGGCAAAGTGTGGCTATGAGCTCCTAAATCAGCTTGGAATCAGAAACTGGGATCTCCCCAGGACACTGTGCCCCAGGGTAAGACATGTTAGAGCAGAGAACCCGAGGTACCGCTCTGAGGCACGGCTGGTGAAAAACAGGATCAGTCCCATGGGCCCACAGAGAGCACCAGGAACCACTGGCTGAAGTCTCAGACAGAGTCAAATCAAGACAACAAAAGAGGAGCAAGTAGGGTTAGCAAAAGAAAAGCGACAGAGACCTGTCAGAGCGAACAGAAGAGAATGAAGAAATTTAGAGGCTAACACCCACTAGACAGTAAGCAGAAAAAATGTTTTAAAACAAAGAATCATATTTGAACTTATGAAGTTACAGACTCACAGGGCCTCTGAACTGCTGCTTGCTTGATTTACAGCAGCTGCAGGAGAAGACATCACCAGTGGTGTCCATCTCCATCAATGGGCTTCTGGGGTGGGGAGAGGGGAAGCACGTGGGGGAAGGCTGGACGGTTCTCCGGTTTGGGTGGCCCTGGTCAGCAGCCCAGGGACAGCAGGGAGCCCTGGAGGGCACCGGGGTGCCACGCAGGCCCTGCCCCCCAACTCTGCCTGCCGGGCAGGGCAGAGCTCCTGGGACTCAGCCACGGGTCTGGGCTCCAGCCTGAGTCCCCCCTCCGACCCGCCGGGGCAGCCAGGGGCAGGAGCTGCCACCAGGAGTCACTGCAGCAGGATGGACCAGCACGGGCACTGCTGCTCCTGCTCCTCCAGCACTACCAAAATGTTTCTTAGAATC
>NW_008605325.1:0-6591 GCF_000691845.1 Merops nubicus
CAAACTTGTCCCAGCCCAACCAGGACACAAGCTTAGACATTTAGTCCTGTCAAACAAAATAACCTTGCTCAGCAGCCCTCTCTTCCTAAATATGTCTTCAGTTTATAGGTACCAAGTTTTCCAACACTGAAAGCACCTGTCTTGGCATCTTGAATATCTGGGCATCTTGGCTTGTCTCTTAATCCTTATTTTTTATTTCTACATCTACAGCCTAGTCATATTCCCATCCCAATATTGCATTCAACACTCAGTATAGTAGGTTTCCTCACAGTATGCTTAGGACTTAAAATATCCAAGACCAGCCATCAAGAGATGGGCTAAAGCCTCAGTACCCTGTGGGTACTAGTACAGGTATGGATCAATGGGAAAACAAAGAATGGGAAAAATCAGAGTTTGCTTCCTTGTGCTGCTTAAAGGAATCTGCACTCCTACCTCCCAGGTACGTGTGTGCGCACGCAAACAGACACAGATACACCACCCACCCCCCATCTAGACAAGCCTCCCAACTCCACTGCAAGCAGTCAGCTCTCACAGAGGTGGCTTCTTGCCCCACCCCCAAGCTAATGTGGAAGGTGAGGGCACCTGGTGGTGATCTCCTAATCAGTTCCCACCCAAGGCTGGCCAGACCCTGGGTGAAAAGCAATCAAGAGGGTCTTTCTTGCCTGGTTGTGAATATCATCCATATGCCAACCCTCACTCAGGGCTGGGAGTTTAACCTCAGCACTTCACACAGACTACACGTATTCTCACTTCCTGAAGTTGTTTCACTTCACATGGTATAATAAACTACTCAGTAGATAAGAAAGGACAAGAAGATAGAAAAAATCTTTGCAGTCCCCAAAAAGAGGGTTCTCACTTGGGTTTCAGTCATTTAAGTAGTTACAAAGTCTTTGAGGCAGGACCAGAGACCAGGAAAGACTTTAGTCACTTCTATCCCCTTCCATACACAGCAAAACAAATATTGTTGAACAAATTAGTTCCAGTGACTCTTTAAGGTGTGCTGATTCAGCCTTTCATTCATTCCTGATGCTGAAACTCACAGCATTTGAACCACCCCTGAGTTACTTATCATCTGTTGTTCTGCTTTTAAATGAATGCTGGAGACACAAATCAAATGCACAATGAAACACACAGATGTCTGAAGACAGATGTCTAACCATATAAAAGTGCATTATTTTACTGCAGAGGCTAGACTTTTCAAAATGAGTGTGTGAAGTAAAGCTTTCAAATTCAGATTTCAGCACCAGAAAGAGTCCAAGCTACAACAAACTGGATCTTACCTTGCCATGGCTTTCTTTGATTATGTTCTTATTTAGGATCATAGAATCATTTAGGCTGGAAAAGACCCTTAAGACCATCAAATCCAACCATTAAGCTAACACTGCCACCTAAGACTGCCACAAGTCTGCTGCTAAATCATGTTCTTAAGTGCTACAACTATTCATCTTTTAAATACCTCCAGGGATGGTGACTCCACCACTTCCCTGGGCAGCCTGTTCCAGTGTTTTACAACCCTTCCAGTGAAGAAATTTTTCCTAATATCCAAACTTAAGCCCCCAAGCATAACTTGAGGCTATTTCCTCTTATCTTATCACGTATTACTTGGGAGAACACATTGATTCTATGACTATTCCGATTCTACAATTAATTCCCATTCCCTCAGGTACTTCTCTCAATACCTGTTCTCATTAGGTGAGTACGTTGGCATTGCACAGCTTAGCATTAGTTACACATCTGAAAAAACAACATTTCACCCCATTGTGTTCTAAATAGGGATTTGCCAGCTAGCAGGATGTAAAGAATGATGTGGGTTTAGGCACGTCATGACACTCAGAGAAATAAAACTCCATGGTGTCACAGAAAAAGAAAGAGTTGGCTTCGTTCGCATTTTTGGCACTCATAGTGCCACCATGAACCTTTTGGAACTTATAAATTATGTTTTGAGATGAAGTTAAGACAGCCATTCTTACCACATCATGAGTGAGAATGTTGTATTGAGGTTAGAATGATTGTTTTCAGTATACATGAAGTACAAGAGCTGTGCTATCGACCCTGCCTCCCCACCTGGACTGTCATGGGCTACATGATGGAGCCCACTGCAGGTCCTGAGCTCGTTTGGTCTTGTGCTGAATCTGAGCAGTATCTTTGGAGAGACAACACAGAGCAGAGCTGCACTGGCAGATCAAGCCCTGGAAAGCAAGCAATGGGAAGGACCTTCAGCTCAGACCACTAAATACAAGAGCTGCTTTGGGCTCTTTCTTACTTACAAGCCTATCCTACGATGTGCCACTTATTCTGTTGTTTGTATCCCCTGCCCCTTCACTGAACCCTTTTTGTTTCAGAACAGTCATGTGACAATGGTGATGAGGGAAGATTTGGTTCCTTTTTGTTTTATTAACCCAGAGCAGAGTGAAAAGTGAGATTCTGAGTCGGGATTCTTGTCATGGTGCTGTTACTTTCTTTAAAAAGAGAATCTCTGTGGAGATGTCACCTTCTCCCTGCATGTCACCATGAATACTTCCCAGAAGCCCTGTGCCATGTTGAATTACCTGATTTCTGGGTCTTATCTGCTACACAGTGACCTTGATTTTATGGAGGTTTGACTCAAATGTTAAAAATGTTCTATGCAGTTCAGAGGGCTGAAAAATTGTCCATGTTTAATATGCAATTAGGTAGAGGTTTCCATTGCAGAAAAACACTCTAATGAGAGCTATATTTAAATCAGTCCTGGGCTGTAGCTTTTTCCATAGTGCAGGTTTTTGGTGATGTGTTTTGCTGACATATTATACATTGGGATGAGTAAATGTGTGGACCCAGCTTCCAAAGGGTCTAATGGTGAAACTGTTAAGAACCAATTTAAGATGCTTGTTGCTAGCTGTGTAAATCCTCTAATCTCTTTGGATACACAAAGTAGTAAATATACCCTGGGATGCATTGTTCCAGTGCAGAGGCAGGATACAGACAAACTCAAGAGTACAGCTGGTCAACAGTGAGCATCTAAGTCGACACAACTTTTTCCACAAAAAAAAAAAAAAAAAAAGAGTTCTATGAACATTTTTCTCTGAAAAAAAAAAATCTGTGTCCCATGGAGTATTTCAGGTTTTCCAAAATAAAACAATAACCTTTTTTTAGAAATAAAAAAAAACAGTTCTTGTTTGGGTTCTTGGTTCTTCCTCCAGAGGGTATGTGAAAAGTTAAAATTTTCTGTGGACAAAAGGGAAAAGAGAAAGTTTTCCCAGTCAGCACTAGAAAAGACAACTAGTTCAGGAGACACCCTTACATCTGAGCACAAAACAGATCAGGTTAGTGGTGCCTTTTGGGAGCAGGAATACCCTGTGGAGGTCGCCCTGCTATTTAAGGTGGTTTAAGCATTATTTTAAAGACTCGACAGCCACAAAGTGCTGGAAGCTTTGTGATACAAGAGACACAAATTTGCCCTTTGACAACAACTGGGTTTGTTATTAAAGGTTGAATTATCAGCTTTCCTTTGCATTTGTACACTGTGAACTGCCAGGCTGTGCCCTGCTTTCACCCCATGCATGGGCCACAGAGAGCCACAGGTACTCTGGTTGCACAGGGAGCATATAAAGTTTGCACAGCCTCTCAGCATCTAGGCTTCCAAAATGACTGGAGAGATTTCTACCCCTTCTCCCCATCACTCCTTGGTGCAGCAAGGGATTTCCTGGCTGAGGAACTATAACTATTTTGATTTATTAATTCAAACTACAGCAAATCTTGTCCATAATTTGCAAGGTCCGGATATTGAAACAAACAATATTTTTAATGAATCCCTAAAGTTCCTCAAATTTCTCCTAGCTGCACAAAAATAACTATTCGACAAACCCCTCGTGGATCAGAAATAGAATAATCTGCCAGATCATATACTGCACCAGAAGAACAGTCAAAATAGCTGACAACCCAGCTTGCAGTGCAAATATCCGCAAGTAAAAATACTCATACAATACAGACATTGAAGAAGCTTGCATATAACCAAGCTTACTGGTAAATTATTTCCAAGCCAAAAATAAGTAAAAGTTGATATGTCCAAACACTAGCCAGCTCCAGACATCGTAGGAGCTCTTTTTGTTCATTGTCTTGGCCTCCTTTTGACAGAAGATTGATATGTGTTACAGGAGGTATTGCAGTGAGTTCCCTATCAAATGACAAGAGGAGAAAAATGCCTGTAGACCATGGTGGCAAAGGCTCAGGCTGACAAGGACCTCTAGGGCAGTAAGCATATTATCTTTGTCCTCTGGCCAAGTTTTCATGGAACAGCAATTCAGTACTCCCTGTAGTTTTTGTCTAAAGCCATGTGTGAGCACTGGTTGTGAGCTGGCTTCAGAGAAAATAAGATATGCATGAAAAGGGGTTTTTGCTATATTTAGCAAAATATTTCAACAACAGCCTAAGTTTTCAGCATCTTAGCACTATTCCTTTTAAGCCTCGGGAAATTATAGAGAGAGATATATACCAAAATCTTAAGTGGCAGCACCGTCAGCTTCGGAAAACTCTGAAAACAGAATTAAAATTTCTTAGCGTCTCCGTGACTCAGTATCAAGGAGTACCAGGCACCAAAACTTTAGGAACATTTTTGTGTACAGCCAGTATTTCAGGCCCATCTCACTTGGATGGATAGCATAGAAACATCTCTTGACTTAGCACTGAAATAAAGGATTTGTTGTTGTAAGAATACTTGGAGTAACATCCATCATTGAATCAAATGTACTTGTAGGATATGTGCTAATATCTAATTGTCTTCCTAGACATCACATTAAAATACGTGATCATAAAATCCTGGTTATTATTTTCACCCAGCAAGATTAAGCTAGACAAGACAATAGGCATCCACTACCACAGAGATACTGCATGTCGGTACTATCTCTATAACCAAAACATGAGCAAAGCTGCCTAATAATTTACATCCAATAAAACCCACTGATAACGAGTGTTATTACAACAGTAACAGGGTCAAAGCAAGAACTAGCACATAACCCCAACTCTCTTCTCCTATATGAAAGAGGTTCAGAATGTAGCTCCTGTGACAGCTCAGCATGGTTGGTAGGGATTCACTGGTCCTCCACGTCTTACCATCACAACTGCATTGTCCTGATACACACTGCAGCTCACAGGTGATAATATTCATTGTTGTCATCCTTGAGGCTTTGCCAGAACACAGAGAGGAACTTACATATAAGAGATGATCTGGCTTTCTTAGGCTATTTCTTTTTGCACATTTCTCCCACAAATAATGATAACATAAAATATTTAAATAACATTAAATATTTAAATAATAAGAGTAGAACTTCTCTGATCACTTCTGCCCCTTCGGCCATACTCATTAACTGGTCCTGATCTTTGTTAGACTATTTGTATATCAGTAAAAGCAATACACTAAGTGAACATTGTTGGGTATACAGAAGTGGTAGTTCTGATATGTTTGGTAGATCCAAGAATAGAATAACTATGTGGACCAAATTAGAAGGGTACAAACTATGTTTGCCTCTTGCTTCCTTCCCTTCCTGCTGTTTCTCAGATTGTTTTTGTTGAACATCTCATTCTCTTCATCATAGAAATTATCTCCAAGAACTCCATTAAGTGGCGTCCCCATGCATCACCACAGTGTAATGCTAAGAGGGGCCCCAAAGGCTTTAATCCTCTTCTTTCCTTTCCACACAATGGAGGTGTGTCAGTACTCCTCACACCTTCTCCAGATTGCTTCCAGCCCTGAATGAATTGTATAGACCTGATCCTAAATTTCTTGTTCCAGGATTTATCCCAGGGATGATAATTTTTTCTGTTGTTTGTTAAATTAAATATATCAAGTATATCTTTAAAACAACAAATATAAACAAACAATACATTGGTACCTCTGTGTTTGGGACACATACTGAGGCTAAAAATGTTTTATATTAATGCTCAGAAAACAAATCACTCTAGAACATCTACACTAGAGCTGGGAAAGGAGTTACGAGTGTATTAATGTGGCATTTTAACCCTCTTCTTGCCTGGGGAACTCACTGCACAAACATAGCAGTGGTTCTTCAGTTGGAAAAATAATTCATTTCTAAGCAAGACTCTCTAGTTACAAAGCTATGGTGGGAGCACGAGTTTGAATAAATCCCTAGTATATGCTGTTTTGCTTCAAGCATAGTTCCTTGAAACAATCACTTTACAGCTAAATAATTTGTCCAAAAAAAAAATTACTTGTGAAGGTTTTTTTGTTTCACTGTGTAATATACTAGCAATCCGTTCCATATGGTCTACATACACTCTGTGATTTAAGGTTCCTGGAGTTTACTCTCCCATTTTACTTCCCTGCGCACATATAAAAATATACAGTAACATGCATATTTTTCTACCCCTTAAAATAATGTAACTATTTTCTACTACTAAATACCATTCCCTGACACAGATGTGTAAAATAGATACTGAACAATTTTTTTCCGCAGTTCATATACTGTATAATATAGTAAAAGTGAAAATTTCTGTGCATATATAACTGTCTCATACTTTCAGCTAAAGAATCTGTAAGCAACCTATAGCAGGGAGAGAAGTAAAAGGGGAATGTACTGGTTTGGGGGGGTGGGGTGG
>NW_008605326.1:0-230 GCF_000691845.1 Merops nubicus
CCCTGGGCCCCTGTGAGCGCCCGGGTGTTTTGTGGGCTCATTGCCCGTTCGTGTGGGGCTGAACTGGGCGCTCGAGCGCGGGAGCAGCGTGTGGGGATGGATGGGCTGCTCGTGCTGCTCGTGCTGCTCGTGCAAGGGCTAACATGGGCCTCGTGCGGGCCCTTGGCTCCTGCAAGAGCCGTCTGGGCTGTCGTGGGAGGGATTTGCACCCCCAGTGTGCACCTCAGCAC
>NW_008605327.1:0-273 GCF_000691845.1 Merops nubicus
GAGGAGCTGATGCGGATGCTGGCGGAGGATGAGGTGCGGGACGCCGTCCTCCTCGTCTTTGCCAACAAGCAGGTGGGTCTGGGGGAGCCCCCAGCCCCCTCCTCAGGGTGGCAGGGAGGGGATTGGGCAAGCCCCGTGCCCCGCTGGCATCGAGGGTGGTGTCTGAGAGACCTCGAGGTAGGACCGCGAAACGGCCCCAGTTGGGGAGGTCGTGCCCATCGCTGTGGTGTTAGGGCTGGTGCCAGCTCCTGTGGCAGGATGGTGCCCGTCCCC
>NW_008605328.1:0-24369 GCF_000691845.1 Merops nubicus
TGTCCCCTCTGCCCGGGGGTCGGCAGCCGGGCTTTAGGCAGCGCTCTGTTCCCCGCTGCCCCGTGCTGCCGCAGCAGCGTGTCGCTCGTTGCTTTTCCAGCGAGGCTCTCGGGAGCTGGGGCGCAGCCAGACCTATGGGCACATGGCAAAAAGCACTTCCAGCCACAGCCCCCCGAGCACAGTCTCCCCGCCCTCAGCAGGCTGGAACTGGGAGCAGCAACGCCCGCTCTGGACTTTCCAGGCTGGACTGCACAGCACAGGGGTTTGTTCTCCAGTCTTGCCTCCTGAGGAGACCACCAAGCCCAGCTGGAGGCCATATGGCCGTTACTCAGAACACAACAAAGCGGTTTCAGCATCAGCAGCACTGACGAGAGCAACTGGGATTACTCACAGCACTGTTCAAAAAGCCAGAGGCCACAAATATCCCTGTGATTCATGCAAAAGTTTGCCAGATGGCTTTACTTGTTTTGGAGGCTGAGGCTTCTTCAGAAGAGAGCTAGCACAAAATAACTGGCTTTTGACAAGACACACAGCCACTTCCTAACAACGAGTAAAGGAAGAGGAAACGTTCCATGCTCCGTCAGTGCCGAAGAGGAGTCCAGCCCAGTCCTCCCCCACCCCATATGGAGTGGGACAGAGTGTGAAAAAGGCAAAACTACAAAACAAGCCCTAGCTATATTGGGTGACAGGAGTTTGCTCCTATAAAAGACAACACCTCGCAGGAGGCTAAAATCTGCTGGCAACAACTGCATGTGCCATGTGGATGTTATATATAATAGTTCTCGTTCTTGGAGAAGCAAAAAGCACATCCCTTCCTTGGATGGAGGCAGGGCTGAATCACTGTGGTTTGTGCTTTGCTTGCCCTAGATGAATTTTAGGGCAGTCCATTATTACTCTCACTTTGTTCTAATTTGTTTCTAACCCCATTGTTTCACTTAATGTCAGATCATCCCTAATGAACGGCCTGGATTGTGCAAGACACCCAAAGGCTCATCTTTTTTGTGCAGAATAAATATTTTTTCTATCTAACCTCCCTGTGTTTAAGAAAGGTTAAGCAAACAAACTTGCTACTAATATTTTTTTTTCCAGCTAAAACTGGCACATTAACCTATTTTCTAAACCTTTCTCATGAACAGTAAATGGCTAAAAGAATATGTTTGTAATTTGTGCCAACTCTTTTATATTTCCTGTAGTCCTAGATTTTTCTCTTCATAGACAATTAATGGAAGAAAAATCCAATTGCTTCATTAATCTATACAAGCTTCTGGCATCTACAGCTCGATGTAGTTCCACAGTTTAACATCATGCTGTGTGAAAATCACTTCTGCACATTTTGAGCCTTCTGTCTGGTATTTCCATTTGATGTCCCTTGTCTTTTGTGTTAATTAATCATGAATTATCATTCTCTCTTAACTGTCTTCATGCCACTTCTTGTTTTATAGATTCTTATCACAGATTCCCTGCACTACTACTGCATTCATCTCTTCTAGGCTGACAAGTCTAGTGTTTGCCAGGTGCAGCTTCGCAGTACCTCCAAAAAGCTTAAGCTGGAGCTTTTCTCTTTATCTTAGACTGCATGTTCTTGCTCCCACATGATTTCAAGTGCTCCAGGTTGTGGACTTCTGCTGAGTGCAACTTTTCCTTCACTCTTCCTTTATGTCCTCCCTGTTGAAGGCCTCACCACATTATGGGACCTTGTCATCAGCCTCTTCTAGGCCCTGGACAAACTGGCCTTACATGCCACAGCAAGAAGCTCAGTGGGGAATCCTGGTGCCTGTGGAGCTTGTCCATTTGTGTCCCCAAGCTGGGCACCACTGAATGACACCCAGGTTCAGTGGCATTGTCAGGGGAGCTCAACAAAATGCTTTGCTTCAGGAGGTTGAAGGTCTAAGTCAAGTTAATGATTTAAACAAACCTGGAAACAAATTTTGGTTAATTACAATCAAAAGAAAAAATATAACTTGTTAGGTTATACATAAGATGAGTCCTAAAATGAAGCTTACTGCAGAGAGAGTGTCTAAGTGAAGAGTCAAATCCACCTTGCTCTGTGAAGGCTTTAGAAGCAGCACCATGGGAAACCCTTCCTGTAGCTGCAGGTATGCCAATGCCTAACTGAATTATGTAGAATTTATGGATGTAGCAGTAGCTCTTTTATTTATCATAAGAAATACTTATGTCTAAACTTGTTATTTGAAAGGTTTCAAACACTCTTTTTTGAAAGTAAAGCAGAAACAGATTTATCTGCTCTCTATAAATAAAGCTATAGGCCCCTAGCAATACCTTGAGGGTAAGTGGAACACTTCCAAAGGCTTCAAAACAGGTAGCTAAGAAAAGCAAGCCTGTTGTCAGGAAGCTTACATGCACTGCCAGAGTGCAGAAACGCCTTTGCAAACGTTTTAGGAGTACACAAACAAAAATTAAGACTGCTTTTATATAACACTATGTCACACTATCTTGAAAATAAAACCTAACTGAAAGGATTCACATTTTCGCTCACGTTGCAACCGCTGTGTATCTTTCCAGTAAGAAAGCCCCAGCTGTGATCTCTGTGATCTGTGTAACAGAACTTCCCAGGCAGTGCCACGTTCTGTACCAATGCTGCTTTTTGTCCTTGTCACAGAGGTCAAAATGATAGAGGAGAAAGGAGTGCTGAGGAGAGACACAAGCCAGTCATGAAGGTCTCTTTCACCCCTGATTCAGGGCAAGCTTGGAAACAGTCAACAGCTTCTCACCTCATTCCTGATATCAGCAAAGGGGTTGCATAATGTTAGCACTTTTAATCTGTACTAAATCAATATTTGGAGACTTGTGGGTTGTTTATTTGTATTAGGTGCAGTGACTGGTGAAATCAACTGTTTCTTTGCTGGAATCCTGTCTGGTCACAGAGTGTACAGTTAGAATCAAAACAACAGAAAACAAATTTTGTACACAAACTTTGCCATTTGATAGCAAGCACTCTCCAAAAAAGTTCTCATCTTTGTCTCAGTTTGGTAAAGTTTTAATGTGTTCTTTTCCTTTTTTTTTTTTTTTTAAACTGTATTTCTGCTACTTCTCAATAAACTTAGAGCACATCTTAAAAAAAAATAAAAAGCTGAAGCGTGTTAGGCCTCCACATTGACTCTGCTCATCAGCAGTAACATACTTTTGTTCACCCTAGATATTTTTAAACTGACTCGGGTTTTAAAAGAGAACACAACAAAATCAACAGAGCAATCAGTCCTACCCATTGGTGCCAGAAAGAATTATTGATCTCTCCAGTGAAGTGCATTTCAAGGAGGAATTTCAAGTAGGAGTCAATTGAGGGATGGGCTATTGAGTAAAGGGCAGAGTTTTCAGAGAAGGTGCCTGTTTCCAAATGCATGAATTGTCTTGTTATTGGATACTTTTTTTGTTCAAGCTATTTCTATTCCCTTCTTACTCTTACACATGAAACCAGATTGGAAAATTATCTGCAAATCTGTTTGCAACAGTTGCTGTAAAATAGCTGATTTCTGTATATTACATAAAAAATTTAAAAATCTCTATCACATCTATCATCTACAGCAAACACCCTGGGCCTTTTGGAGAAGGAGCAGGGGGAAGGTAGAGACAAACTTTGGTAGGTCTTCTGAACTGAAAACCTTCAATCTATTTTGTTACCCTGATCTATGCAAATATGACTTCTCATTCTCAGTCATTATACAGGAAATTATCCAGCAACTTGCCAGCCTTGAACATACATTGCATCACATAATTAAATTTTTGTTTAAAGCCATATTCCATGCATGAAACAGAAACAAGTACCTGCTTGCAGACATAACATTTGTATTCTGCAAAAACATCACATTCATTACCCGCTCAGATCCCTGCAGAGCTTAGAGCTACCTTTTTTCCAGCAGTAATGCCTGGCAGTAACTTTTTGCCTGCTTAGGCAGCAAGAGAGAAAACCTGTTGTAGCATTACCCTGATACCAGACCTAAATATGTGCAGCATTTCAGTGACTGATATACTCAGTCCCTCAGACATGGGGCTGCACTCCAGTTCAGTATGTGCAGCCCAGCAGGCTCCAAGGTACCATAGCTATGGCAGCACCCGCATTCACGCCTAGGTACCTGCATTTTGTTTCTTTCATCCAAATGGGCACCTAGTTCTTGAATGATCTTGGGTCAAATCAACACTTCATGGACAGTGAGGTTGAGCTCGGCAGGTCTGCTAACTATACAAAGTCAAAGCAGAATGCAGCTGCAGTGTTGCCTTACTGTGCAGTTTGTGACAAACTGAAAAGCCCCATCAGGAGCAAAGCTTTTGAGTATTAAATCCTAAATAGGATGCTGTATGGACATGGAATTTCTGACTGAAGAATATACATTTTAAGAAAGAAAAACAGTATTAACAGAGATCTTTCTCATCTGTACCACGTATCTATTAGAAATCTAGGGAAAGATTTGGTACTCTAATTTTGTTGGTGCAGCTACATGACTTACTGTTAGACCATATGCAACTGTAAAGTCATTGGATCACTGTACAAAACAAAGTACCTAAAAATGATTTCCTGGACTTCAGTAGGAACTTTGAATAGTCATTACAAGGAGGACTTTGAGGAGATAATGAAATATGTTCTAGTGCTGCCTAGACACATTTGAAAGAAAGAATATAAAATGCTATAAAAATGAAATGTTTTCTTCATTTTTCAGAAGATCCAGTCTAAAGTGCACAACCAGAGCTGGCCAGGTTTACTATAAAGAGCCTGTTAGATTAGGATAGAATTTGGCTAAAAATATGGCTGAATAATTGTCATCTTCTGGTCTGTTTCACCCTCTTCTCATCAGAATCTCTTGAGTCTTAACAAGTTCCTTTAAGGGGAATCATAACATTTTAAACACTACAGTGCCCTAATTTAATATGAAACCATCTGGGGAATTCTTCAGAGCAAAGTCTAAAACTCAGTGAGGACCTTGACCTCAATAGTTTCTCTATTTACATACGGCATGGCAGAAGTTTGTTTTGACAGAAGCAGCAAGGCCAGCCTCCTAACTGATACTTTTTTCCATAATTACATTTTTTTATTTAGAACCTGGATAGCAAAAAAATTGCTTGTTCACCTTAACTTTGTTCCAGGTTGTCCAATTTTTATAAAAATATGATGCCCAATTAAATAAAAATAACACAAATCCTAATTACGTATGCCTGAGGCCTGGCTGCCACCTCAAGTACATTTCTGAGGAATAGGTAAGGGGCAAGTACAAACAATACCCTCTGTGGTACAGAGTTGTATGTGCACATATGCCTCCAAATTTGTAATGTGGAAAGAAATGTTGGTGAGATTAGAATGACTCAATTTACTGCTCATCTGTTTGTAGTCATTCTTGGGAGTTTTGAGGGCAACTATACATCAGTAGATTTGCATGAAGGACAGACAGAATCTTGTGTCCAAAAGATGTTTTGGTACATGAGGGAATACTTAACTCATTTTAGAATAACTGGCTTCCTGTCTACCAATTTAACTATTGCACAAAGGTTAAGTAGTGTGTTTCTTTGTTTATTAATGTTTTATTTCTTAAAGCAAAACCCATAAATGAACACACAGTCCTGTACACGGCCAGACTGTGAGCTCTTTGCTGTACTTAAGTAAAATAACAGCTGAGAGAAACTTCTGAAAATTATTTGGTGATAAATTGGCAATCTACTCACACAAGCCTTACAAAGTCTTCTTGTTATTGTGAAGTACCTTGTGTGATTTTTTTTTAAACAAATTTGTAAATGACTCTTAGAAAATCTGTTTCTCTGATTATCCCTAAAAGAATCAGTACAAACTGATCCTCCTTTCATCAGATGTACTTTCTGTTTGTTTCAGAGATGACTGTGCCCTGAAGGTAAAATTATGGAGTCGTAACACAAAACTCCAGCCCGAGGACAAGAGTATTCTATATGCTTTAAAAGCAAGTAGGTAACCTTCCAGTCTTAAAATATTCTGCACCTCCTGTCTAAATTACAGCAAGCTGCCAGTCTGCCCTGACATGCTCCAGCAGTTCTGCTTCAGCTTGTTCCTGAACATGTAAGGGAGTCTTTACAAGGGAGTCTTGCAGCTTCCAGCCTTTTTGTCATGGTTTACAAGGTTGAGTACCTGTGAGAATCTCATTTACCCAGCTTGTCAAAATGTCAGGATTTTGCTGGAATTCAAATTATATTGCATGCATTTTGTCTTTGCAGCAATACTTTCAGTCATATCTTGGTTTTTTTTCTAGCACAATCTCTTTCTTCAGAGGCTGATTGATTACTGCATTATTTCCCATCAGTCCAACAGAATCACCTCCACAGCATTGTGCACCATTGAAAAAAGAACACAACTTCCAGGAGAAGAGCCTTTAAAAATGTTATTTGTGGACAGTTTGCAGTAGTAGTACACGCCCCCTCAGAAATTTCACATACTATAGTGAATGGTGTATGGGTTTTTTTTTTTCTTGGTTACTTTTTCCAGACCCTTTAGAAGTCACCACCAAAACATTCCCCACACACTTTTCTCTCTCCCAACCACGTATGTCTATACAGGCTCTTGCTTACATGGACAAAGATGTCAAAGTAACATGTTCTTACATTGTCAGTAGCTTTTTTCAGTCAACCAGTCAATGTTTCCTTTGCATAGGAACGTCTTTGTCAAAATCTTTAGTTCTAAACTGATCTATTTCTATTCATAAACATTTGTGGTACACAAAACAGCCATCCATGAGAAAAACAGAAATGACATTCAAAGATGAAAAGTACACCTTAACCTTCTCTTTCAAAAAGATATTTTAATTCTTACCTTAAAAAGCACGTCCCATGGGATCAAGGATTTTACTCAGTGGTCAGATCTGTAAAGTAAAAGCACTTTTAATAATAGTCTTGGTGAACTTCAATCTTTAACACTATTGTCAAGTTAGCACCACTGTGGCTGCTTTAAATGCATCCCCTTGTGATGCTGACTTCCCTTTTGCTGTTAAAACAGAAGAGAATTGTACTTAAGCAATGAGCTTGTCATATCAGTAGCTGCTATACTTGTACATGGTGTTTCTTGGGTTTACAATAATGTCACATATGCAAGAAATGTTAATAGAATATGCTTCAGTTCCACAGTACTTCTAATGACTGTGCTGCTATGCCAGTAGTTCTATTGCAATTTGATCCCTGGGATCAATTATTTAAATTAGTTGCATGACACTATATGTGCAAATTGTTTTCTAAAATACTTGTTATTGTTCTAGTAGTTACAGCAGAAGTAAATGCTTGTGAATGACACCTGGCTGGGATACTGGCAGATGCTGGAGCTGGGGTGGGGAATGGCTGTGCTCTGAGGAGTCCTCTGCTCCTGCTGCTCTGGTACTCAGAATTCAGAGCTGCCTGAGAGCAGACACCCTGGCAGGGCCTGGAAGGACACCCGGCTCCACCACCCAGCTCGGGATGGCTGCTGCAGCGCTGACAAACACCCCCCAACAGTTCTGTTCTGTTCTGGTGAACAGGATCACTCACCCACCCATTTTCCTATGGGCAATGGTAGTTAGGAAAGGTGATGCTGGGGGAGTTTCAGCTTTAGCCTGTGTTGCCTAGATAATTTAAAATCTTCATTAATATACAGTAGAAGCATCTTGAAATAAAAGAATTGTAACACCTCGAGAAAATTAGAAGGTAGTGCAAAAATAGGCAGGATAACAGAAGGTACAGTATATTTACTAGACAAGCAGCCTGAGCAATTCATCTCTTACCAAGTTTTAGAGTATTAGTTTCATGACTTCTTCCAAGTATATCACTGGGCCAAATGAGATGTTACTCTTCATGAACTTGCCTTACTTATCTCCTGATTCTCAAGGCTACAAACAGCACTATGGCCATTTTTGCTTTAAGTATTATTGATCAGTATTTACAGTAACACCTTTCAGGAGAAAAGTCAAGACTAGCCTAAGTCTCAGGCTAGGCCACTGGAGCACAGCAGCAGTGGCACCTTTCCTCTCCTCACTCCTGAAGTGTCAGTTCTGCCTGCAGAGGTGGTCTGGAAAGCTCTGAAAATCCCAAGTGCCAAGTAGGCAGTGGAGAGCCATGTGCAAGCTGTCACAATTTAAAGGCTTGCTTAAAACAAAGCAGATACATTTCTAAGACATGTTTTTACACCGGGTTTGTATATGTTATGGTAAGCTCTGAACTCCCCACATACCAGCTACATCTGCCTTGGGCTGATGTGCTAAGTTAATTCCTTTGTACAAGCAATTTTCTCAGCAGTTAGGTCCAGAGCAGGGCTCTTCTGGTACTGGACAAAAGATGTCCCATTGTGCAGTGACAGAAGAAACTCCCTGTTCATATTGACACAATTCCATCCATGGATGGGTTGGTTTGTTTTTCAATGAACTCCAGAAAAAGCAAGCATTAGCTAGAGATCGTGGGTAAAAGGGAAAAAGAAAAGGAAGTCTTGCAGTGTCTCTTTAGATTAGAAGCCTTCTAATTATTAATAAAGGAACAGCAAGGGTGTTTTAGTCTCCCATCCCATGAAGGCCCCACTGGAAAGAAGTCTAAGCCCACAGCTGTACAGAGCACATACATAATCTGAAAGGATTTGCATTTGGATTCCTATCAGTGAGTAAATGTGAATGTAAAATCCCTAGAGTCTATTTTCAGATAAATTAATGGAAAATATTTTAGAAAACAGTACCTGGAGTATCTGTAAGAGGCAGACACAGATATTAGGTAGTACGTTTGTACGTTGGATAGACTTTGCAACCTACATTTCATTTATCTGCCACAGTAGAAACCAATTTCTATTTATCTGGAATTTTGGTGTCATGTCTGACTCCTAAGAACCTTTTACACAGTGATTTGAGATGTGGAACCTTTGTGTTGCATAGGCTGGCTTACTTTCAAAATTACCTGTTAATACACCCAAGTAGGGGGTTAGTCCCTAAAATTAGATCATGTAGATCATACTCCCCTGGGAAGCAATATCAAATAAATTAAAGAGCAGAGAAGTTCCCAATTCAGCATTCTCTCATCACAGACTGCAAACATAGATTGCTTTCAGTTTTGGATGCCTGCTATGTTACCCGTTATGAGGGAGAAAAGGAAAAAGTGGGCAGCAGCAACAGCATGCTGTAATGAGCTGTGAGTGCAGTGACTGGAGTCAGTAACCTCCAAGGTCTGGCACTAAAATAAGTAATTTAGGGGTACAGGTAGCTCAAAGATGCTGTGAAAATTAATTAGCTAATGTTAATAATACAGATAAAGATGCATAATGTGGTTATTACAAGGCAGACTGGGAGAAGACCCAGTCTTGTGAATTCCTTACACAGTCATCTGGTGGCCTCATTCCTCAGACACTCTGGAAGACAAGTACTCAAGTACCATCATGCCTAGTATGGTGCAGAAACAAACCAACAAACCCAATGAGATACACTGGATTGCCCAGATCCTCCCATTGTATGTTACTGCTAATATTTTGAAGTTTAAAAATGAAATATTTTTGATGAGGGGAAGAGGAGTGACATTGCTGACAGGGCTGAACTCTGCAGGAGCTTTCTGATCTGAGTTCAGGTTGGGTTTAGTTGGTGTGATTTGGTTGCAGTGGTGTGCCACCCCAGGACCCGTGGGAATGATCCTAGCCTGAACTCTGCCCCTGAGCCCTGCTCTTCTCTTAACATCTTCGTTCAGTCTGTCCACAGCAGTAGCAATGCAGCCAAAGGTTTAACTACACATTTTCACAACAGTGCCTGCAACACCTTGTAACTCCAGATACCATCTTTTATTGAAATGCTTCTTAGTAGTAGCCCATGAAGTACAGAGAATGCAGAAATATTGAAACATCTCTAACTTCTGTACCACAACTAGGAAGTCTGAAACCTCAACTTGAGCAGCTGAGACCATGCTGCTGAAGAGGAGAGAATGAGAAGCTACATCCTTATTCAGTGGCACACTGATGCTCACGGCCTTTCTCAGAAATGACTGACCACAGCAGAGGAAGCCTGTAGACTGAAATACAGCTGTGCAGGAGAAACAATCCCTCCAGTGACCTCTCACTTAAAATAAAATTAATAAAATAAAAGTCTTTCCAGACAAGTAAATTAACTTCAAGTTTAAAAACACTCTCAGGCCTTTTACTAGCAGTCATGTGTAGCTGTTTTCACTGTTGTACATAAGTTATCTGATAAACTTCATATATTACTTGCAGAATAGGGGAAGCACTACAAACAGAAGCAACACTCAAATTGCCAAACATCTCCCCTGTTTCTTCTACTCCTTTAGTGCTAAACTGATCACTTAGTGAATTTCTACAACTTCCACCCAATTTTCTCTATTTTATGTAGCAAGACCATCTAGTGCTATGTTAATGCAATTCCTATTACTTCACACCACATGCACAATATTTAGGACCCTTCAGAATTCATCTTGCAAACAGACAAAATTAAACATGGAGAAGTATTGAGCAAAGCAGAGGAACAAGGACAGATACTCCCACAAAAACAAGACCCCATGAGAACTGGATCAGGCTCTTAATGAGCTTCCGTTGGCTTCAGCAGCATAGGGCTCTGTCCTTACTAGCAACTTAAATGTGTGAAATAGCACCAGGTATTATCAAATTAATCTCCAGTAGGACCCCACTGACTTGTCTGGTGCTGCTCACGTCTGGCCACATGCTATAGAAAGTGTTGGCACAAACGTGAGGGAGTTCAGGAACAATGGGAGGGGATTTGTGAGAAACAAGAGGCTTAAACAGTTTTAAACCACCCAACCACAATTTAACTTCAGACTAATTATTTTTTGGTGGTGTAAGTTAACGACAATTCATCTTAAGACTGGATTAAAAAGTTTAAAATAAGCAAGCCATATTCAATACCATGGGAGGTCTGCATTAATAACACCAATTAAGCCTGATAATCTCATAAGTCTGTAGCTCTAAGACATTCTCCTGGGTGCTAGGTGATACTTCATCAATTACTGCACTATGAGATTCATTAAAACAAACAAATAGTTTTAGCAGAGCAAGATTAAAATGCCTGCCATTAACCCAAAATAATAATACATAAATGCTGCCGAGTTTTTATCTTATGATCAATCTATCCCCTGAAGGATTCCTGCTTTTTTTCACCACAGGCTAGGATGAACAAGGATGTGTCATCTTCAATGATAACATCAAGTTTTTTATGCCTGTCTGGATGTAGAATGGGTGCAAAAGCTGGAGGAGATGAGTACACTCTCTGAAAATCCTCATTAAAGATATTTCAAAGCAAATTACCCCATCTGCAAGGAAGACATACATCCTGCCCAGGGAAGAAGCACCTGGGAATTAAATTCCAGAATCTGACTGAAAAGTTAAAAACACCCAGTTCTACAAGATTTAGAGTACTACACTCTACCCCTTACAGTTTAGACAAAACATTTCAGACTATTCAGGCCTTTCACCATTAAGGAGAAAAGTCAAGACTAGCCTAAGTCTCAGGCTAGGCCACTGGAGCACAGCAGCAGTGGCACCTTTCCTCTCCTCACTCCTGAAGTGTCAGTTCTGCCTGCAGAGGTGGTCTGGAAAGCTCTGAAAATCCCAAGTGCCAAGTAGGCAGTGGAGAGCCATGTGCAAGCTGTCACAATTTAAAGGCTTGCTTAAAACAAAGCAGATACATTTCTAAGACATGTTTTTACACCGGGTTTGTATATGTTATGGTAAGCTCTGAACTCCCCACATACCAGCTACATCTGCCTTGGGCTGATGTGCTAAGTTAATTCCTTTGTACGAGCAATTTTCTCATATTAAAAAGTCAAATTTTATAATTTGGCAAATTACAAAGCACATACTAAAACACCATTTCAATCTTTCCACTTTTTATCTCTGCCATCTATCAAACTTTGTTTTATACCTGAACACTCTCCCTTATAAAGGAATTTACTCTGAATATTTCTTTTTCTTTATGAACCCAGCCTGCAATCTGCTTCCGTTGAACAGCAAACTTGCAGCACTGTCACAGGGAATGTGTTTGTGTCCCTGTGCAGCACAGACCCAGCTTGGGGGAGGGTGCAGACTGTCCCCCAGGCAGCCCCCAGGCTTTGTGATGTGTTTTGTGCAGCTGGAGTAGGAGACCCACTCTTGTGAATTCTTTACACAGTCATCTGTTGGCCTCATTCCTCAGACACTCTGGAAGACAAGTACTCAAGTACCATCATGCCAAGTATTGTGCAGAATAAAACAAATGAGATCACTGGATCACTCAAATCCTCCCACTTTATGTTACTTCTAAGATATTGAAGAGTAAATTTGAAATACTTTTGATGAGGAGAAGTGGAGTGTGCCCCTGAGCCCTGCTCTTCTCTTAACATCTTCGTTCAGTCTGTCCACAGCAGTAGCAATGCAGCCAAAGGTTTAACTACACATTTTCACAACAGTGCCTGCAACACCTTGTAACTCCAGATACCATCTTTTATTGAAATGCTTCTTAGTAGTAGCCCATGAAGTACAGAGAATGCAGAAATATTGAAACATCTCTAACTTCTGTACCACAACTAGGAAGTCTGAAACCTCAACTTGAGCAGCTGAGACCATGCTGCTGAAGAGGAGAGAATGAGAAGCTACATCCTTATTCAGTGGCACACTGATGCTCACGGCCTTTCTCAGAAATGACTGACCACAGCAGAGGAAGCCTGTAGACTGAAATACAGCTGTGCAGGAGAAACAATCCCTCCAGTGACCTCTCCTTGCACAACTTGCACTCTTGATATAAAAGACCATTGAACAGGATTCAACAATCCCACGACAAACCAGTTCCCCTGTGACTCTGCAGGTGCAAAACCTGTACAGCAGCAATTCTGACTCAATATAAAATTTTTTCCAGACAAGCAAACTAACCTCAAGTTTAAAAACAGTCTTGGGCATTTACCTAGCTATGTCTTTTGTTTTCACTATTGTACAGAAGTTATCTGATGAACTTCAGCCCACGGACAACATTACAAGTACTAAAAAGCCTATAAGGTGGGATGGCTGTTCCTGATAGAGCTTTTATAGTGAGGTCTTGGGTCAGCCCTAGTTATCTGGTGAAAGCAGCTTTGTCCAATGTATGAGGTAGGAATTTCAGATAAGAAAAACTATAGCACCATTCTCCTTGTTCAAATTTACTCAAAAAATTAGATTTATAATTAACACTGCTCTTTCCTCCTTTTCACTGTCTTAATAATTAGAAAGGTTTAATACTTTTCTGCTTCTCACAATATGCTACAACAGCATGTGAAGTGCATAGAGTACTTGCAGAATAGGGGAAGCACTACAAACAGAAGCAACACTCAAATTGCCAAACATCTCCCCTGTTTCTTCTACTCCTTTAGTGCTAAACTGATCACTTAGTGAATTTCTACAACTTCCACCCAATTTTCTCTATTTTATGTAGCAAGACCATCTAGTGCTATGTTAATGCAATTCCTATTACTTCACACCACATGCACAATATTTAGGACCCTTCAGAATTCATCTTGCAAACAGACAAAATTAAACATGGAGAAGTATTGAGCAAAGCAGAGGAACAAGGACAGATACTTCCACAAAAACAAGACCCCATGAGAACTGGATCAGGCTCTTAATGAGCTTCCATTGGCTTCAGCAGCATAGGGCTCTGTCCTTACTAACAGGCTAGCAACTTAAATGCATGAAATAGCACCAGGTATTATCTAAGACATTCCCCTGGGTGCTAGGTGATACCTTAGACAACTATGAGACACTTACCTTAGACACTATGAGATTCAGAAAAATAAACAAAGTTTTAGCAGAGCAAGATTAAAATGTCTGCCATTAACCCAAAATAATAATAAATAAATGCTGCCACGTTTTTATCTTAGGATCAATCTATCCCCTGAAGGATTCCTGCTTCCCTCTCCCCTCCCCCCTTTTCAGGATCAGAGAAGGCAGGAGAGGGAAGACATTTCAGACTATTCAGGCCATTCGAAGTCCAAAATACACTCTGGAATCCTGTTGCTTCTGTGAATGGGCAGACATCTCTAGGTGTCTGTGTAGCAGAACTCATCCAGGATTAGAGGAGGAAGATTTACTGTTTATTTGGGCATTCTATTGATACAACTTGTAGGTATGCAGCAAGCTCTGTCCCAAATCTCTACTCAGTTGTGCTGCTTACATCCTTTAATGATTTCTTTTTTTTTAAATGATCTTCCCTAATCCACTCTGCCTTTGTAGTATGGCAGTGACCAGGGGCACAGGTAAGTTCCATTTCTTTGCTAAAAATCAGTCGCTTTGCAGAGAGCAGAAGACACCTGTTCAATAGCAGTAACCACGGCAAGACTGGAGGCCTGACTATCTCAGAGGTGCAAACCAGGCTGAACTCCAGCAGGAGCTGTGCTGCCACCTGCTGCATAGTGCTATTTTTTTGTTCCAAATTAAAAATAGAAGCAATTTTGTGACAAAAGATTGTATTGCAGAATGTAGATGTCTAGCCTGATTTCTCTGGTGAAAAATCCTCTAGGAGAGAAGAGTTAGACAATGTGGGAAAGGAGAAAAACGTGTCTTGAAGCATCAGTGTGTTTCCTGGTGTACACTCAGTGTTTTCATGCAAAACCAAACAGGTCTGTGCCTCAGCTGAGAAAGCTGCACACATCTGCTCTGTGACATCACTTTACGTGTGTACTATCTGCATGTTTACAGCCCAATCTACTGCAATCTCTACAAAATAAATAGTCTCAAAATACCAACCACTAGTGACCTTTAAACTGTTCTACAAAGTATGTGAATGAATGTGTAAGAACTATCTTTAACCCTACAGATAACACAAAGTTTTGGCTAAGTTAATCATACTCAGTTGCACTCATCTGCTCGAGTGAGGGTTTTTTCTCTGCTGGTTTTGGTCTGTTTTGTATTTAAAGAAAAGCAGAAGATGTGTGGGCTTTCCTTACTCAGAGAGCAGATAAGTTGCCTCAGCTCAGAAATTTTCACATCAGTGGTGTAAGGCTTCCCAGCAGACTTTCTTTAGTGACTAGATAAGAAACCCACTACAAAAACAAAAAAAAAAAGGTTGGTCTCTCTCAGAACTTTTCCACCCATCTGTGACTGAAATATAAAGCTGTCTAATGGATAAGAGGAATAATAAGCTTGTGTTACTTTGAAGAGCCCTTCCAATTCCTCATGAGAATTATTCTAGATAGGTGCAATATATTAAAGTTAAATACTCTCTTGGGCTGGAGGCAGGCAGAAATTGCCAAAAATAAAGCATACTAGGAAAACTTAATCTGTTGAGACCTACGTTGTGTTCATTAGGTAGAACTAGTCCATCAGTTTGATCCTTAGTGCCCCAATGCTCTCTACAACTATTATTAAAACTTCTGGGGAAAAGATGGTAAGTTGACTAAAATATTCACAAATGCTAACTAAAAAATACAAAGTGGGTACTTGGAAAACATTTGCAAGATCTTTTCAACAGAAATTAAATGGCCATGTTTATAATAGTACATGTTTGCAAAAGGTGTTTCATTGCAGTGCCTCAGTGATTGGGTCTTTCTGCCCTCATGTCATCCAAGACCTGAAGTTCTTTTCAGAAGTCACCCCTCTACCCAAGACGGGCTTAATTAGATCCTTTGAGTGAACCCACTTGCCCACAACATTTCAAAACATAAATATTGAGTCTCAAAGAAGCTTTTTTGTGCTCAACACTACTGCTTAATATCATATCTCAATTCTTCTTCAGTTCTTTTCTTCCACAGTTCCAAACCCCGTATTTTCTGCATGAAAAAAGTAGTTAGTGCAAACTTTGATATTTGTTTTATACTTCAGGGCTGGGATTGTAGCTCTATGTAGATGCCTCTTCAAGTACTCAGTCTTGCAAAATGGTCACTGTGTATCAATAGAATGCTTTGAACTTGATCTTGCAACACCCAAATAATTTGTTTACCTTGTCAGGTTTTTTTGGGGGGGGGGAACAAAATCAGAGTCTGATATATTACAAAAGAGTTCTCAGAATACAAGGAATTATTTTGACAATACCAATTAGAAAGCATGGGCTACGCTGCACTTTCTTCCATATTAATATCACCTCCCTGTCAAGTAATAGCAGGTAGTATTCTCTATTCACAAGAAAGAGTGAATAGAGAACACTACCAGTGAAAAAACCTTCACAGGTAAAGATACCAATTATATAGGTACCAAGTATATTTTAAATATACCTTGTTTGATTTACACCATTTGCAGGTGCCTCGTGGCATTACAGCAATAGGAGAGGGCACGCACTAGTATGGCAGTGAAGTTCTTAAACAGTCTGTTAATGAGAAAAGTGTACCTTAATCTGCTTCTATGACTGAAGTCTAGAGTTTTCTTTGCTTATCAGATAACAGTTGTGTGCTTTGGACTTTATTATAAACAGCAGCAAATGGATCTGAAAAAACATGAATGAACTTAAAATGTTTCAAGCTGGGATACAAATATTTTTGTTACTCATTTCCCCCTTTATTGGATAAAGTTTTCAAGAGGTCTGGCCACTCCTTTGAGCTACACACCCACACTACCATTTCTGCTTACCCCTTTTACTCTGTCTCTAGTGAAGAAGGCTTTAAGGATATCATTTGGTACCTCTTTTCACCATTAGTTTCTAAATGGCAAGTGTCAGTTTCTGAGTCCGATATGATCTGCTGGGTCAAACACACTGAAGAGCACAACCCCGACCCCTGTCCAGGCAGAAGAAGATTGTCGCAAGGTTGAGGTTGTGGAAAAAGTCTTCCCAGCAATCAGCCAGAGGAGAAAACAAAAAGGAGCTAGCTCTGAAGCGTGATGCATACCATTGGCCAACCTGTTGAAATGCTCACATGGACATAAGCCATGAATCCTGATAAATTTAGAGAACTCTATGGTAAATATTTCCCTAAGACTTATGAAAGAGACTAAAAGTGGATGAGCTATCTGGAAATCACAGACCTGAAAAGGACTTACCTGAATACTGGGATGAGAACATAAGCAGAGATATAAAACTGCATAAGATAAGTATTTTCTTGTTTGCTTCAAACATTGCATTGCTGAAAAAGAAAGAGTGGGGGGGGGTTAATTACATTAGTTAACAGAGCATTATAATGAGCATTTAAGAAGGTGAACAACCACGAGAGGGCTCATTATTCCATATAGTCCTTTTAACAGAATGGGTGTTGGGGAAGGCAGAAGTGTTCAGAATCCCTCAGGCTGAGGTTTGTAAGTAGTGACAGATTGCCTCGTAATCAGATATTAGATTTCAGATTTTAAGATTGAAC
Source organism: Merops nubicus (assembly GCF_000691845.1). Lineage (NCBI taxonomy): Eukaryota > Metazoa > Chordata > Aves > Coraciiformes > Meropidae > Merops > Merops nubicus. The sequence goes on from NW_008605328.1 coordinate 17,209, forward strand.
CCCATCCTAAGTAACAGGGTTTTCAGTGAGTCTTCATGGATGTCAATGTGCCCAATAAACTATAGCAAAATAGAACAAAAATAGAAAGAACAGGTTCTTCTCCCTGCATATCTCTGTGGAGTTACAGAATCACACACCTCCTACGTATACCAGTCATAGCTAAAATGATCTCTAACAGACATGAACCAAGCTAACCATTCCTGTAAAGCTCATATGTCAATCGAAGTCATTGGTGATTTCATTCATTGACTTCACTTACTTTCTGATGCAGCAGCATGAAAAGTATATTGTAGTCTATCTATAGATGCTTCAGAGATCACCTTCCGTTTGGGTCTGGTTCACTGAAAGACTAGCTAAGCATTGTTAGGAATTTCATTGAATTGTTGTGGATATAAGCATCTATTATAATATTAGTATAATATTTTGACTTGGAAGGCAACAGTGAGAAAAGTGCTGGTAAGGCTGAGCTTCCAACAGAAAGCATTTGAATGGTTCACTGTGAAATACCTCTTATTATACTTAGAAAAATTATGGTGTTAGCACTGGATGTGAAACAAAGTAAATGCCTTGAAAACTGAAAAATGACTGAAAAATACAGGACAAAAACGAGTGAATGCCATTGAGCAATTTATGGCATAAGATGTTTACTAACTGATGTGTGAAAAGAGCAGTCCTTTTTCTGTTAGTTCTCAAGATACTTCAGTTTAAAGAAGAACACATAAATAACATCTGGAAACTTTAATTTTCTTAACACATTTTATGCTTTATGGCAGATTCATTTTTTCACAGTCATTTTAGGAAAAATATTTTTCCCCAAGCTCCAGACAACTTCAGCAAATGCCTTTACTCATTTAACATACAAACCTACACAGAAACGTCTGACCATTTCCCAGATGCATCCTCAAGCTGTGTCACAGTTACTGCCAGTACTGTCTGACCTTGTAACTCCAGCATGGGTAGAGAGACTAATAGGCAGAGGAACTGTTAACTATGATGTTCTTTATCTCAAAGCAAGCCCAGAACATTCATATTTCTTTATTTCTCTCTGCTTTTACATCCAACTGTTTTTGTGTCTATTAATATTGCAGCTTTTTATATAAGGGGAAAAACAAGTCAAATGCTGAAAACATGACAGAAATGTGATTCAGAGAAGAGCTGGTTCACACAGTTGTCATCTAACAGGTTTCTGTTGGTGCTTTATATAATTATTTTCAGTCCATCAGATTAAAAAACATGACGATGTGATATGTTTTTTAAGCTTCTATTTTGAATATTTCAAGTTGACATTTACTTTTTTTTTTCAGTATTGTCTAGCATATGTTTTAGCTAAATTAGCTGACAGGAGGAGATATGATAAATGCTACAGCCTTTCATCTTTCTCTCAAGAAAGTTCCTTGAGAGGAAATCAGCAATTACAGTACCACAAGCTTTTCTTTATATTCATAAAAAATACATGTGAGCAACTGAATAAACAGCAGGAAGTCAGAAGAACTGGGGGAAGGATCTCTATGAACCTAGATATGTAGCAAGAAAAACCAAACAAACATCAAAATAACAAAAAGAAGCCCCACCCTGCACTGAGTGGCTTGCCAGGCTGCATTTTTCCAGGTGGCTGCCCTGTGGGCACTTCTGGTTGCAAATGTAGTTTTCAAAATTCAACGTAAAAAGTGTAATATCTATAAGCTTTTGTTTTGTTTTGTTTTGTTTTGTTTGTTGAGGGAGGAATAATTACTCTAGGAATTAATGACAATACAACCATTAACTCTTGATGAATTCACTTCCTGATGCCAACATGCCAGAAGACAGATAGAACTTACTGATTTACAGGGAGGAATTTTCTTGTGCCCTAGGAGGGAGAGTTTTTTCCCCAAAACTTGAGAATGAACCACCAAGAGTTTTTTTGAACATGACCTTTTAAAAGCTATATACAAAAACTGGAAGAGGAAAGAAACCTATCTCTGAACTGGCATTTCTCCTCACTCATGCTCAATTTGAGCATGCTACATTTATCAAAACTAACAGTGAAGGAAATATTCATGGTTAGATGTTTTTCCTAAATTAAACTGTTTTGAGGACTACATTTATTATTCTCTTGCCTTGTCACTGAAGTACAGTAAAATTGTTTAAGAATAGAAATCAGAACTGATGAGTCTATTTCCCATGTTCATGCTCAGTAAAACAATCCCAGTAATGGGCATTTACAGTAGTCAGTTGTTAGCAGAGAGGACTTGCTGGCATTTTCCTCTCTTCTCATTTGTGTGTGGGTACTGGAAATGAGGCAGCAGCAGTGTTTGAAGTTTTCCAGTTGGGCTTCTGTTGGTTTATTGTTACCTGTGAGACTGAATCAGCACCGTCCCTCGGAACCCTCACGCCCGTGGCTGGCCCTCAGCAGGGAGTAACCAACAGCTGCTCCCTTTTCTGAGGGCACTTCCCTGTCTGGATGTTGTTCCTCTCGCAGGAGTACAGTCCAAGAGGAGGTGGCACTCTGATCTTTTCCTAGAGCACAGGCCACCTTTGTCAGCTGGCACTTGCCACCTCGTGCTAGGGCAGGGACTTCCACTAATGATGTGCTTAATGCTACTGCTCCATTTGTCACAATTCACTGGTAGGGCCCAAGGCTCCTTCTGCTTCTTTTTGTGTTATATTGGGCTGAGGCATTTTTTTTAGTAGGGAGACTGTGAGCCTTCCAAGTATACATGGACCTCTGGCTGCATTTTTAGGTGTATAACTATAGGCCTGAGGTTCACGTCATGGAAACCATGCTTTTGGAAAATCATTATCAGCAGAGTGATAGGAAGCCCTTGTTGTTGTATTACAGATGAAGTCACAGTTGCTCAGATTGATGATGGTGCTGTAGTGTTAACCAGATCCAGCAGGAGTTGCACGGAGAAGCTGGGGCCACGTAAGAGGCTGGTTTGAACACGTGGCTGGTGTTGAGACTTTCCTTGTGCTGGGATGTTGACTGTGGGCTGGGTTCACCTTCCCGCTGGGCCAGTTTGAGTCACTCTGTTAGTGACAGGGGTGTGCTCGTGCCTAGGAAAGGTGTAGTTGCAACTCTCATGATCTCTGACCCGTACTGTACACAAAACTCATCAGAATTATTTAAGGGGGCCTTTGCCCAGATCAGTCTAATTATCTAATTAACTAACAATGTAACAAACATTAGGCTTCACCACTTTTGTATTTCAAGAAGCAACACAGAAAAATAAATCTCATCTTAGATACAAGAAAAAGCTTCAGGGTCTTCTGCAAACATTTTCGTTTCAGGACTTTATTGCTTTTAGAGAACCATTTCTATTGACATAGGAGATAAATATGTTTACAAGGGATCTCAGTAAGAGCCTAAATTACTTAGTGAAAGGATGAGAAGAAATGGTTAACAAACAGAAGACAGCAACGGCTTAGTGATCAATCAACAGTACTAAATTCTTATTCACAGATTTCAGAGTGCTTTTCAAAGAAGCTGAAGAAACAGAAAGAGAACTTTGCCTAAGCCACCCAGGAGATGAAAATCAGAAAGGCACATCTTTCAGATTTATAGTTGTCCTGGGTTTGGCTAGGACAGGGTTAAAGGTGGATCACAAGCTGCACATGAATTAATGATGTGCTGTTGCAGAGAAATATCAATTGTATCAGGCTGCCAGCTTTATACCAGCTATGTTCCTTCTTTCTAATGAATGGAAAATCACAGAAAACCAAGAAATCAGCAGGTCACCTCATCCTTTGCCATGACCCAAAGTAGGATCACATAGATCAGCAAAGTGCTCTGGGTTACAACTACCTCTGGAATGATAATTGTAATGGTAATCAGCTTCCTCCTACAGTCAGCCACATAGCCCCAGGAAAGCTTATGCTGGCATGAGACAGTGGGAGAGAAAATGGGTAGTGAGGGGAAGAGGAAAGGCTGTGATGATTTACACTACTAGGTTGCTTATACGAGTATAGTAAGCTGAACTAAGATGCAACTTGGTCTTACTGAATATCTTCTTTACCTTTTTTTTAAAAAGCATGTTTCTGAATGGTCGAGACTATTTTAAAATTTAATTCTGTCCCCCTCAGCTTTGCATCACCTGCAAAATTAATAGGTATGTGCCCTGTTCTGTTATTTACATTGTTAGTAAGAATAACAGAGACCCAGACTGAAGACAGGCTCTAGGAACCCAGCAATACGTTCTTCCCTTTTGACACTGAACTACTGCTGGCTATCCAGTCAGCTTTGTATAGACCTTATAATACATTTATCCAGACCACAATTCTCTGAGTTTTTAATGAAAATGTCATGTACGTGGCAAAAACCTAATCACATGACAACGGGCTCTGTCCTAGCCACAAGGCCTGCTCCGTACTGAAGGAGAAAATCAAGCTGTCTGGTATGATTTATTTTTGACAGATCTGTGTTGACTGCTGTCATTCCCTGATTATCATCTAGGTGCTAATAATAGTTTGGGAGATTATTTGTCCCAGGATTTTTCTGTGGATTTAAGTTAATTACACTGTTTGAGCTGTATTTCTCTGGCTCTGTGCCCCTTTGATTCCAGCAATTTACAGTCACCTCTTCTGTTTTTTCAGCTTCTTATTCCATTTAATTCAGTCAGTTCTTTAACTGTCTTAAATTCATGTTCACTAGACTAAAAATGTTGAAAACTTTTGGTTTGCCTGAGCACTCCTTATCTGTTCTTTACCTACTCTGGGTGGAGATGGTTTTGTTCTTGGCATCACCAGTCCTAACTAGCTGCTTGCTGGTGATCTTTTTGGGGAGTATGATACAGCAAAGGCACTGATCACTTCAGCTTTCCACAGAATTTGTTGGCAGATCTTCTCCTCTGTCGAGTGGAGGATTAATCTTTTTCTCTGTCTTCCGCTTAGTACGAATACACTTACGACAGTTTTTAGCTCTTGATAGTTCAGTTGTTTTGCAGCATACCTTTTTTAGTCTTTCCTATTCTTAATTATCTGACCAGTTTTCCGTTATATTTTCTTCATGTGCTTAAACTCAAGAGAGACCTCAGGCTGTGGTCCCACTAACCTTACCATTATTTCTAATCTACTCATAACTACGAAAAATGTGCTTGGAATTATTTTTCTAAAGCATCGTCCCTTTTCTTAACTCCTTTCTTAAGACCTCCTTCCTATTAGATTTTAACTATAAATTGCTTAAGTCTTTAGCTTTCATGATGCCTGTTTTCATTCAGCTGTTCTCTTTCCTTCCTCTTCTATGAACAACAAACTGTTATTTTCAAATGCTCTTTTTTTGGGGCGCAAAATACCGCCCACTTTCACGTTATTCTTCCCTGGCATTCTCTAAGCACAGAGGACCCAAACAAGCCCTCGCAGCCTTGGGGCTAGTCCATATTCTACAGAAATGACGACACCTGAAATACCAACACCTGACACTGTGTTGCTGTTCTAGTTATATTTCATTTTCACTTCACCAAAGAAGAGCTCAGGAAAGGAGAAGCCCAAGAAACACACCATAAGACATCGCAAAAGGTGAGAGACTGAATGGAGTGTGGAGGCAAGGTGTGAAGCTGCCAGGGACTGGGTGTAGCAGCAGTAGTTATTCTCAATCCTCTGTGACTGAGGGAGTGGAAAGGGACAGACCCGTTCCAGGTTGTTCATGGCAGCAGATAATCCAATTAGTAGACCCCTTGAGAGAAAATACCCTGTGCTTATCTTTGCATTCCTGTGTCTCAGAAACAGGGGGAGAAAAGAACTACCAAAATACTGGTGTTGGTGTAGAGCTGCTCGTTTTTGAGGCTGTGAAGCAGGTTAGAACAGCAGGTTTGTGTTGCAGACATGTCCATGTCTCATTAGAGGAGAAACATTTGGAAGAGGTTTGCACCTATTCCTGTGCATCCACATTTCCTTTCTGCAGCAGGATAATTCTGCATAATTAGCTCAACAATAGGAGTTTGAATGAATCAGCAATGACTGAGAAAACAGCATTCTGTAGATTTCTTATCAAGCTCCAATTGTGGAAAAGAGCCCTTGAAGATCTTGGAAAAGCCTGGTGAATCCCCCTTCTTTCCCCAAAAAGAGTGATTTCTTTCACAGCAGAATGGCAGGCACATACTGCCTCCTCCAGCTTTACACACCAGGTGTTGCTGCCTCTCTGTATGGAAATCACCCCAGCTCAACCAGCAGAGATAGCTGCCTGGTCTGTTCAAACTTCTTTGTGGAATTAAGGGGTTATTTTCGGTAAAAATCACAGAATCATTTAGGTTGGAAAAGACCTTTAAGATCACCTAGTCCAACTGTTAACCCAGGTCTGTCTAGTCCACCACTAAACCATGTCACTCACTAAGCACCTCATCTCCACAGCTCTTCGGTCCCTCCAGGTATGGCGACTCCACCACTGCCCGGCCAGGGCTTGACAACCCTTTTGGTGAAGAAAAGTTTCCTAATGTCCGATCTAAACCTCCCCTGGCACAGTGTGAGGCCATTTCCTCTTTTCTTTCACTTGTTCTTTGGAAGAAGAGACCAACCCCCACATCACTCCAGCCTCCTTTCAGGGAGTTGTCAAGAATGAGGTCTCCCCTGAGCCTTCTTTTTTGCTGGCTGAACACCCCCAGGTCCCTGAGCCACTCCTCACAAGGCTTGTTCTCTAGAGCCTTCACCAGCTGTTGCCCTTCTCTAGACATGCTCCAGCACCTCAATGTCCTTCTTGTAGTGAGGGGCCCCAAACTGAACCCAAGATTTGAGGTGTGTCCTCCTCAATGCCATGTCCAAGAAACGATCCCTGCCCTGGTCCTGCTGGCCGCACTAGTGCTGATCCAAGCCAGGATGCTGTTGGCCTTCTCGGCCCCCTGGGGAACACTTCCCTTCGCCTTTCAGACAGAAACACAGACACGTATTTGCAGTTAACTACTTCACAGAGCTACAAACCAGTTGCCTCTAGGACCCAAGGTGGCCTCCGCTGCCCGAGGCTCGGTTCCTCACACGAGCACACAGGCGGAGCCGCCCCGTACGCGCCGCACAAGGGCACAGAGCGCAGGACAAGAGCCGGCCCTGCGCGCAGCCCGGGCTGACCTGAAGCCCCTCTCAAGTTCGGCTTTTTCTGGTGCGCTGCAGAGACGCGGCTACAGCCATTTCCTGGCCACTGCCGCGGAGAAACTCGCGAAACGAGTTTATCAAGTTCGTATCGCTCGGTGCCTCGGGTCG
>NW_008605329.1:0-242 GCF_000691845.1 Merops nubicus
GTGCCCAGGTCTGGGGACCCCGGTGGGCTGGAGGGATGCCACAGCAGAGACCCCAAGGGAGGTACAGCTAGGGGTGGGACCGGCTGGAAAGGGAACCCCCAGGGAGAGCCAGTACCTTCTTGTGCCTCAATAGGGATGTGGGAAGAGGCCGACTTGGAGCTGCCCTTGCTCTTCTTGCTGCTCTGGCTGTTGATGGAGTGGTGCGACTGCAGCTTTCGGTGAGGCTTCTGGGTGCTGGGGAG
>NW_008605329.1:531-731 GCF_000691845.1 Merops nubicus
ATGGGAAAGGAGATGCAGAAGAAATAGCTGGAAAGGAGACAGAGGCTCGAAATAGAGGGAGGGATGAAAAAAAGAGCAAGAAATAAAGAGTTGTCACGAAGGATGTGCTGTCACAGCCAAAACTCAGCAGAGGACCTGGAGGAGAAGGTCTCCACTGGCACAGGCAGGAGGGATGAAGCCACCACAGGCTGACTGGAGTG
>NW_008605329.1:1061-1540 GCF_000691845.1 Merops nubicus
CCTGCAGCTCCTGCCCAGCACCACGTCCCCACGCCGCCCTCCTTCTGGGGGGGGGACACACACAGATAACCCAGCACAGGGGAGGGGGCTCGAGCATCCATCTCCCCCACAGCAACACCAATCGAAGCCACAAATCAAACCCTGCCTGACGGCGCTTTGGCCAAGCTTTGATTTTCCTCTCCCGCGGCAGTAAACAAGGGATGATTCAGGAGAGAGGCTCGAGGGCAAAGGCACCTCTGGCTGCTGGGGAACAGGAGCTGCTTTCTGTGTGGGGTGGCCACAGGGGATGAGGAGATGGACACGGGGTGGGGGCGCCCTGGCCGGTGGTAATAAAATAGATGAGAGGTTAAAAAAACACCAGTGCCCAGACCCAGAGCCCGGCTCTGCCAGATGAGCCCGGCTCAGACCGCAGAGGAAGGTTTAACCAGGCACCCGGGTGCAATGCTGGGTCTTTGGCTCGTGCTGGGGAGGGAACTTAA
>NW_008605329.1:1651-3130 GCF_000691845.1 Merops nubicus
AAGAGCGGGAGAGGGGCAGAAAGGAGGAAAGGAAAACAGGTCTTGGATAAAGTGGGAGGTGTGTGTCCTGCAAAAAAAATCCCTCCTGGGGTGCTGGCTTCCCTTGGTCCTCCTCCAGTGCCCCGGATCTGCCCACAGCTGAGTGTGCACCGAGCAGGGGGTGACTGTCCACTGAGCCCGTGGGTGACTGCGGTGCCCAGGGCTGCCCTGAGCCACGGTGGCCAGGGGCTGAGCCCACAGGGACCTGGCAGGGCCACCCAGCCTGGCAGCTTCCACGGCAGCCAAGGCTCTGCAGCCTGGAGGGCTGGGCTGCTGCGGGAGCCTGCGGTAGCACAGGACGAGCTCTCTTTGGCGTGCTCCATTCCGCTGCATTCCCCAGATTAAACTGTTTGTAAATCAAAATCACGCTCCGGCTCTGCACGAGGCAGCCAGCAATCCCCCCTCGAAGTCAGGGAAAATTGCTTCCATTCTTTAGGAGAGCCTTCAACTCACGGAGCCCAAAGCTCTTCTAAAAGAGACAGCTTCAGTCTGAGGCTTTGGTGTCACTCTCCCGAATAACACGAGTGTTGGGGAGGAGTGAGGGGGACCAGCTCACTCAAGGTCTCCCCCTGAATCAGGGGTTTGGGGGAAAGTACCTGCCTTCAGCTCTTCAACAGCCCAAAAGCTCCAGGTTGCTCACTTTGTGTTTCACACCCGAGATGCTGCTCCCCAGCACGGTGCCCTGCTGGCTCAGCTCAGGCTCCCCCATGGCAGCATCACTGGGGCTCGGTGGACAGATGCCCAAACCACAGTGGTCCTTGCCTCACTGTGATCCCCCTCCCCTGGTCGTTGGCTCTACCAAAGGTCATCTTCCCTAGCTGCTAACAGGGCTTGGACAAACCAGCACATGGTGGCTCCCTGAGCAGAGTCTGCTGCCCTTGCCCAAAACTCAACACCCGGAGCCCCAAACCCACAATCCTCACTTGGGCTTCTCCCAGACTGTCAGAAGATTGACTGACACAAGAGCTGTGGCAGCTCCCACCAGCAGCTCTGAGCCTTGGGGGAGCTGATCCCAGCACTGCTGGTGAAGGACATCACCTACAAGATGATAGGTCCCAACAAGTCATGATGAAAATTCCACCATCACCCCCTTCCCCTTCCCACGGGGGAGCCCAACTGTGCTCCCCAAATACAACAGGGAACAGGAGCTGCTTTCTGTGTGGGGTGGCCACAGGGGATGAGGAGATGGACACGGGGTGGGGGAATCACCTCCCACAAGCAATGGTGACCCCCCAGAACAGCAGCAGTGGGATGCACTGCACCGGGCTGCAGAGCAAGGGCTGGCAGAGGCGATGCTCTGTGGGGAGCTGAACCTCATTTCCCAGGGGGGGCAGGGGGAGGAGTGGGGGGTTCCCTGCACCCAGCGAGCCTGGATGCAGGTGGCCACGTTCCTCCCAGCCCCGGGACCCCCGTGCTGGCTGTCCCCGGGGGGCGGGCGGT
>NW_008605329.1:3155-4149 GCF_000691845.1 Merops nubicus
TACCAGGGGGGCGAGGGGGAGGAGTGGGTGGTTCCCTGCACCCAGCGAGCCTGGATGCAGGTGGCCACGTTCCTCCCAGCCCCGGGACCCCCGTGCTGGCTGTCCCCGGGGGTGGGGCTGGGGAGGGGGCTGCGTGGGGCCGCACCACGCAGGGTGCAGCAGGCTGTGGCGTGACTCAGAGGTGCAGAATGTCTGTGGGCAGCCGGCCCAGCTCCCAGATGCTTTTGCAAGGGCTGGAGCTCTGGTGGAGGAAACGTGCGCTCTCCTCGCTCCACGTACGCCACCAGGAGCGCCCGGATTCTGCTGTCCCTCCCCTCCCCACAGGGCCTGCCTGCTCTGCAGCCTCATCCCCAGCCTCCCTCCCCGCCTGGGAAGCATCCATCCACTTCACACCCCTCGGAAGGGGAGGCTGCACGCTGCACCCCAAGGAAGGGGAAGGGTTGTGTGAGTAAGGGGCAGCCTGGGAGCAAACCCCTCTGCTCCGGGCTGGGGGCTGAGGACAGGATGGATGGTGTAACTCCAGCAGAGCCTGTGCCAGCTCTGCTCTCCTGCTCCTGCGGTGGGCAATGGAGTCCTGCTCCTGAGGTTGGAAATGGAGCAAGGGCACCCCAGATTTCTGCTCCTACCTCACCCTGGTCTTCCTCATGGCGGGGGGTCTGCAGCAGCAGAAGTGGGGAGGTGCTGCTTGGCTTTGACTCTGCCTCCAGCAAAACCAGACCCTTGGTGCTGACAGCCTGTGCCCTGCTCGTTCAGGCTTTGCACCAGCTTCACCCTCGCCCTGGATATGCCAAGGCAAGAGCTGTCCCAGTGGGAGGCATCTCCCTTTGCTCCAGCCAACAGCTGTTTTGCTGTGGCTGTGACCACGGAGCCTGTCCTGCCGGGACCTTTCCTCTCTCTGCTGTGGCTTTGGGGAATGCTCCACACGGCTCCTTGCCCCAGGGGCTGCTCCCTCTTCCCACCACGGCACCCCAGCGGGACCCCAACACGACCAAGA
>NW_008605330.1:0-1132 GCF_000691845.1 Merops nubicus
TTTGATGATTTTTTTGTCCCCAAAAAGCTCTCACCCTGTTCAGAACCAGCCCGGGGGAGCCCCAGCCCCCTCCCCGCCCTCCTCGGGTGACAAAGCCGCTATTCAGGTGGATGCTGAGGATGGAACCGGAGCTCAGGGAGGCCCTGGAAAGGTTGTTTAGGAGAGGGTTTTTTTCCCTTAAAAAAAAGAAGAAAAAAGTTGTTTTGCAGGGGGGGAATAAAGGTGCCCTTGTGTGAGTCCTGAGCTGCTCCCAGTTGGGCACCTGAGAGCTGGGGTGAGGCTGGAACCTGCTTCAGCTCCCCCAAAACCAGCAGGGGTGGGTTTATTTTTTGTGCTTCAGCTGATGGGGAGATTTGAGTCTGAATTGTTAAAAATCTGCCTCTTTTACCCCGTGGCAATGGTGGTTTTTTGAACCCCTTCGGCTGAGCCCTGCCCTGGAGGCGAAGGCAAAGCTTGAAATTCTGCCAGGAGGAGGAGGAAAAGCCCCCCCAAAAAAACCCCCAACCTGAGGGATGTTCCCTTGGCAGAGCCCTTGGGGTTCTCAGAGCTGCCTCAGGCCCTGGGGAAAGGGTGAAGGAAAGGGTTAAATCCTGGGGCTGAAGCTGAGGGCAATATTTTTAATCGAAAACCATATTTTATTGCTTTTTAACAATGAAAAGAGTCTTTACAACGTATCACAGTTGACAGAGGTGGTTTCTGAGGTGGGGTTGGGGGTTTTTTTGTCACTGAAATTGACGTCGCTGCTGCAAGAGTGGCCCCTGAATTCACGTCGCTGCTGCAAGAGTGGCCCCTGGCTGGTTCTATCCCCCCCCTCCTCATCCCAGCCCAGGGCCACCCATGTGAATCCCTGGAGTCGTGGGGCCTGGAAAACCCAACAACCCCCCCAGCTTTGCACCCAAAATTTGGGGGGGGAAGATGGAAAGGAGCAGGAATGTGTGTGCAGCAGCCCGGGCAGGTAATGGGGGGGGGTTGATGGGTGTCCCTGTGGTGCTGAGGGAGGGATGGTCCTCTCAGGGGGGTGACATCGTTCTCAGGGGGGGTGGTGACACTGCAGCCCCAAGGTGGGGGAGCAGGGAGTTCACAGCATCAAGTTTGGAGCCGTTTCTCTTCCCCCGTGGTGATTTCCCTTCCC
>NW_008605330.1:1203-1679 GCF_000691845.1 Merops nubicus
GGAGGGGTCCCGGGGCTCAGAGGAGCCGCCCCCGGCACTCGATGGCCCCGCAGCAGCACAGCAGCTCCTTCCCTTCCACGCTGCCCACCTCGTAGTTGTAATCCCAGGTCAGCTCCGTGCCAGCTCGGATCCTCCTGGGAAGGGGAAAACCAAGAGGCAGGTGCTGGGAGGAGAAGGTCGTGGCCAAGGGAGGAGCCAGGATGGAGCTCCCCGGGGAAGGGTTGAGCTGCTCAGGGCAGGGGGGTCTGGCCAGGCTGGACCAGTGGCTGAGCACAGTGGGATTTGAGGTTCCACAAAACCAAGGGCTGGGTCCTGCCCTGGGGTAACAACAACCCCCTGCAGGGCTGCAGGGTGGGGCAGAGGGGCTGGAAAGTGCTGGAAAGGATCTGGGGGGTTGGTCAACAGTCAGGTGTCAGGGGGGAGCTTCTGGCTCTGACACCTCCTGACAGGAGCCTGGAGCCAGGGGGGGGGCGGGC
>NW_008605330.1:1932-2232 GCF_000691845.1 Merops nubicus
TTTCCACAGAAGCAGGGCCTGAGGTTCCCAGAAGCAGGGAACACCCTGGTGACCCAGCTGGCTCTGCCCCAGCCCCGTGACCAGCAGCCCTTCCCCCGAGCTGGCCCTGACTCACTTGCTGGCAAAAAAGGCCACCCAGGGGAAGCGCAGGTCGTGGGTGTCCACGAAGACGTTCTGCACGAAGAGGTTGGGGCTGCAGCTATGCTGTGGGGGAGCAGAGAGAACCCAGCTGAGCAGAGCCCTGGATGTGGGGCTGCCCTCTGTGACCAGCACGGGGCCACCAACACAAGACCCCCTCCC
>NW_008605331.1:0-2283 GCF_000691845.1 Merops nubicus
TCTGAGCACCCACTCCTCTCACCCAGGTAGGAATTCAAAAAGCATTCATATTCTGTACTTAAAGAAGGGGAAACTGAGTCACAGCACTAGGAAGCAGCTCCCTCCAGGGCTCAAGGGAAGCCCGTGGCAGGTCAGAGGGTGCCACGTGTCAGGACAACGTGAGCAGCTCAACCCAGCTCAGCCCAGCTCTGCCAGCCCTCTAAAGCTCATGGGAGACAAGGTGGGGTCCCACCTTCTAAACTGGGATATTTCCACTCCTGTCAGCAGCCCCCCAAGGAATCCACGCTGCTCTCCCCACAGCCCTGCCACAGGGAGCAGGGATGGTGGCAGCTGGAAGGTTTCGTGCCTCTCCTCCTCCTCTTTATTTTTTAAATTGGGCTTTATTAATTGGGGGAGGAGTATAAATAACCTTCCTCACCCCTTCCCTGCCTCCACCTCCCAGACCACGTCCCGTGGATTAATACTTGCTAGCTCGTTTGCACAGTAGCCTGTAGATTTTTTCAGCCTCCTCGTTGGAATGATGTTGACTTGCAGAGAAATTACAGGGGCTTTACCCTGGTACAAAGCAAACAGTGTGTGCTGTAATCAGACTCAACACCTCAGCAAATAATGAAAAGAGATATTATGTGGCTATAATTTCCACGCGGGATTAGGTGTTTGTCTTGTAAAGCATTCAGGTGCCGTGGGGTGTATAAACGAGGGTGTAATTATGGTCATCAGGTTCAACAGAGGGAGCAGGAATCCGACCCGGGGGCTGGGGCGTGCACAGATGGGGCTGCCTGGTAGCTGTTAATTTGCAGCTATGAATGGCTCTTACAGGTCCTGGGGCTGGGAGTCACTCGGCTTCTATTTATGGTTCCCAAAAGCAGAGCCCGGTCCAAGGCTTGCAGGGATCCACAGGAGCCTCTGGGCTGAGCCCCCTTCAGCTTTTGCTGAGCTTATTTTTGGGGTAAATCAGTGATGGGTTGCTCCCCCCCCCCTCCGTCTGGCACAAAGCCACCTTGTCCCACACCAGGAGATGGCCCCAAGCTGGCTGCAGGGTTTGGGTTAGGTCGAGGAGAAAGACCCAGGCTGGGGGATTGAGGAGTGACTGTGCCATCCTGGAGACACAGCCCCAAAACAGCTCTTTGGGTACGTTCTTGGGGGTGTTGGGGCGCTGAGGTGTGATGGGACAGAAGCACACACTGAATTTCCTCCTGAATTGATGCCTTGTTCCCTAAAGGCTGGAGAGGGACCAGCCCGTTTTGCCCTGGCCAGCCAAGAGCTGGCAGCTATCCCTGGAAAAACCACCAAAGGCACCCAGGGCAGAAATGTCCACACACGATGAGAAGGTGAGGTGGCCACTGGCTTTTGCCAGCAAACCCCAGCAGGGTCCAGCCTGGGACAACCAGAGCACAGAAATGGAAACCAGGCAAAACACAGGGACCGGTTTGGGCTGGGAAGAAGGGTCAGTTGCTGTCAGAGACCTCATGGAAAAGTGATGGACATGGTATGTCTGGATGGATGCAGGGCATGGGCTCACTCTTGGCCCAGCACAGAGATGGCCTGATGGTACCTCCTGGCCAACAAGATGCTCCAATGCCATCCCAGCCTCTGGCTCTGTGGCACCAACGAGTTTTCCCTCGCATGGGCTCAGCTCACTGAAGCTGCTCAAACCAGTGTCCAAGCAAAAAGCTCTCCTGGACACTTTGTTCCTCCCCGTGCCCACGGAGGGGACTGGAGCCATGGAGATGAGGTGGCTCCCAGCAGGCTCCCGGGTTGCCTGGCAGGGAGAGGAGCAGCTTGGCCAAGGCAGGAGCATTGCACAGCAGCCGTGCTCGGCTCCCGGACCACGTCCCAGGTAGGCAGAGCCAGGCAGGAGCCCAGCTCCTGGGAACGGGCTGGAGGAGGCAGGAGGAGGAGGAGGAGGAGGAGGCTGATCTGGTTGCCAGCTTGACAGGGCACCTACCCAAGCCCTGGCACCAGAAGCTGGAGTCCAAAGGGACAGTTGCAGCCCCAGCAGCCGCCTGGAGCCATCCAGCAACAACCCCCTGAGCACCCCCGGGGGCACACCCAGCTTTTCCCTGCCAACCTGACCCCTTCGTGGGGGTTCCCCTGGGCAAAGCTCCCTCGGAGCACGGGTGGGTCGTTGCCCACAGGGGGGACAGGTCTGCAGCCCCCCCAGCACCCCCCAGCACCTCCTCGCAGGGGCAGCAGCCGGGGCCAAACCGTCTCCGCCGCGCTCTCACCTCCCCCAAAAGGGAGTCAGGGCTTATTATAGCAAATGTTATTGCAGCAGGGAAA
>NW_008605331.1:2309-7002 GCF_000691845.1 Merops nubicus
CAGGCAATATCCTGCCCGAGATGCTCAGGGACCTCTGCCATCTGCACATTCTTCCACGGGGTAATTAGGGTGGCAGGAGCTGGAGACAAGCTCTGGGTCTGCTCGGGTTGGGTTTTCTTTGCAGGAGATTCACCTCCGATGGGGAGCACACTGGTTTATTGAACGTGGAATGCTCCAGAGGAAATAATTAAAGTGGGGTGGAGGGAATATCCTGCCCGAGATGCTCAGGGACCTCTGCCATCTGCACATTCTTCCACGGGGTAATTAGGGTGGCAGGAGCTGGAGACAAGCTCTGGGTCTGCTCGGGTTGGGTTTTCTTTGCAGGAGATTCACCTCCGATGGGGAGCACACTGGTTTATTGAACGTGGAATGCTCCAGAGGAAATAATTAAAGTGGGGTGGAGGGACAGAGCTCGTGGTTCATGTCACCTAAGAGAAAAAAGGCTTCCAGAAAGGAAGCATTCAGGAAAGCCCTAACGGCCCCACAGGCTCTGCGGG
The DNA here is from genome assembly GCF_000691845.1 of Merops nubicus. Classification (NCBI taxonomy): domain Eukaryota; kingdom Metazoa; phylum Chordata; class Aves; order Coraciiformes; family Meropidae; genus Merops; species Merops nubicus. Next base: position 2,807 of record NW_008605331.1, read on the forward strand.
AGGGCTGGGGAGGTGCAGCCCCTGCTGTCCCTGGGGAAAGGCTGCAGCCAACGGGTGGTTGCTGAGACTGGCACAAATAGAAGGTGGCACTCGGTGCTGGGTGGCAGGAGGATGGAGAGCCTTGCCCAGGGGACGTGCTGGCCGAGCTGTGCTTGTGTCTGCCTCCAGCCAGGCACGGGGGCCTGGGGGGAGCTGCTCCTCTGAAGGCCATCCCTTGGCTATATTATTTTCAAACTAAAAGTTTCAACTGTCTCTTTTCAGTGCTCTGAGGGCTCTGCCAAAGTCAGAGCCCTCACACATCCCTCCTCGATGGAGACTTTCAGAGAAGGCCCCTGCAGCTGGGCTGGCTGGAGCCTGACAAGCCTGAGCTCCTGCCCTGCTCACTGCATCTGTCCTGTCTCCTCCCACCAAAGTCCCTGCTGCTTAGCAGGGGTTGGGTTCAGCCCTTTCCCTTAACACAGACGTGAGTAGGAAACTCATAGGAAACTGGGATTCATACCATGAGAGGTCCTGGGACTGGTCACAGCACTGGGCTGAGTGAAGACCTGCAGATCTTCAGGGCTGCTTTTCCTGCAGCCTTCATGAGCTCCAGGATGCTCAGAGGGAAGGATGCTGTAGCTACGTGACCCTTAGTGTCCCCATGTCTGGTGCCCTGAAACAATCAACAACATATCTAATAATAATTCACTATTTAAGTCCACTTCAGCTAGGGAAACACAGACTTTCAACCCAAACCAAGTAACCCTAAGTCCCATCTCCTTAGATTGCTGAAGAATTAAACAGTTTAGGGAGAAAAAAATCAACTACTGAGTAGGCTTGTGTTTGCTGTGGATGTCTGGAAATAACTTCTTCCTTCATTCCACAGTAGGTGGGCCTCTGGGGGAAACGTGTTACCCTGGGTGCTGTCTTTGGGTTCTAATATTTAGTTTGTTGTTTTCCTGTTTCCTCTTTGGGGTGATTGAGTCTCCAGGAAGAAACCTCCACAGCTATTCTGGAGCCCGAGGATGTGATTCACTTCAGGCAACCTATGCAAACAACATCCCAAGGGTCTGTCATGCCCAGCCCCAGGAAATCTGCCCAGGTTCAGGCTCCTTGGTGGGCACATCCCTGGGCAGCAGTTTTCTCCTGGCAGGCACACAGGTGGGTGCCACGGTACCACTGCTGGGGGTTTACCAGGCTGATGCTCCAGCTTTGAGCCTGAGTTTAGTGCAAATCTGGGAACTTCAACACACTAGGAGCTGCTTGCTTGTCAACCATCCACCCCTCTTGTCTCATAGCTGCCTGTCCCCTTACAGCTCTGGTCTTGCCTTCCCATTGCAGCAGAGAAATAGCACAAAGCAACATGAAATATATTTCCCAGGGAAAAAAAAAGCAAACAAACAAAAAAAGAGGGGGTTGTGCCTTGGCTAGAGAATGAACAGCCACCTCCCAGCTCTGTGCCATCTTGTTCTGCCAAGGAGCAGGGACAGTGAGGGCATCCAGGGCTCGCCAGCCCTGGAGCCACCCAGCACAGCGGGTTGTCCTCTCAAACCAGCTCCATGCCCCTGCCTGGGCTGGGACTGAGCAGGAAACCTCCTCACAGCAAAGCTGGGGGGATATTTATTACTGCTGTCAGGTTTTGGGAGTCGGAGAGTGGCAGCAGAACACAAAACCCAAGCCCAGGGTACAAAACCCAAGCCCAGGGTCCAAAACCCAAGCCCCTGGGCACAGGGAGATGAAATAAAAGGGCTGTGTCCAGCAGCTCAGAGCCCACCTCTCCTCCTGCTCTCCAAGGGGGGTTTCTGCTCTTGCTGCTTGCATGGAGAAGCACGATGAGAGCAGTGCCCACAACCTGGCCCACGGCTGCTCCTTCCCCGGGGGCAGCATCCCTGCTGGGAGCTGGATAAGGAGGATGCTGCCGTGCTGGGGGGCAGGGATAACGCTGGTAAAAAGCCACCGGGATGGGATCCGTGTTCTCTGCAGGTTTTGCACCCTGCTTTCATCCCTTCCAGGATTCCGACGCGTTCGCAGCTACACGGGGCTGTCTCCTTCAGGAGGAGCCAGAGAGACGCGAGTGATGGGACCTGGGCTGACAGGGGCTGACCCAGCCCCTTCTTCCAGCAGAAAACCCACCCGGGCAGCCCCCGGCACCCTCTCCAGGACTTGCAGGCAGAGGGGAACGTTCCGGTGACATCCTGGGGCCCTGGGCACGGGCCAGGCAGAAAAGTTCTTCCCTGGTTTGTAAAGTGATGTGGTCACGCTCAGGGAAAACGCAGCAGCTCCTGGATGAGCTGTGAGAGAAGGTTTTGGGGGCCTGCTGAGCCCCTGTCCCTGCACAGCTCCAGCTGGAGAGGCGTGTGGGAGCTGGAGGGGATGCAAAATCATGGAATCATAGAATTATAGAATCCCAGACTGGTTTGGGGGGGAAGGGACCTTTCAAGGTCATCAAGTCCAACCCCCCTGCAGGGACAGGGACATCTGCAGCTAGAGCAGGGTGCTCAGAGACACCTCCAACCTCCCCTGGGATGGTTCCAGGGATGGGGCAGCGACCACCTCTCTGGGCAGCCTGGGCCAGGGGCTCACCACCCTCAGGGGCCAAAATTCCTTCCTTCTCTCTAGTCTCAATCTCCCTCTTTTAGGTTCAAACCATCCCCCCTTGTCCTGTCAATGAATGGGGAATGAAAGGGAAGAGTACATCCATCAGCCCAAGTTCAGGTAGTTCCACATGACAATGTGTAATTAATAGAAAAAATAAAAATAGCCAGCTAATTGCAACAGATGCAGCTGCGTTTGCACCAAGAGGAACAGGACTTTCCAAGTTGACAGGACCAAGCTTTGAGGTCCTTGTCCTTCAAACTCCACACCCAGAGATCCCTCGTGGGCCCAGCAGCTGACCTCGATAGCCACTGAGAGCTGTAAAACAATTCCCTCCTTCCCACCCTGCTGCAGTTCCAAGCAGGGTCTACGTGGATCAAACAATGCAAATCAGTGCCCCCCTCTTTTGCATCTCATCTGCATGCCTCCTCTTGCACCATGCTGGTCTGCCCACGCTGCAGCCCTCAGCTCATGGTGGGAGGGGAGGGGAGGAGGGGGGAGAAAATAGGGAGGGACTGTCTAAGAGGGGTGAGGATGAGGAGGAGATGGGGATGGGGATAGGGATAGGGATGGGGATGAGACATTAGTGCCTCCTCATCCAGGCAGGACCCAGCTCCATTTTCCTTCCACCAGCTGGCATTTTCCTTCCTTGCCTCCTCTGCAGGAATTGACACAATTCAGCTTTGACCTTCTTTTAAAAATGAATGAAAGTTGCAGGGGAGAGTGATTTCAGGAGGAGATCCCTGGGTCTGAGCGCAGCAAGAAGACAGATCAGCCACCACCAGCAGAGCCCCTGGTGCCTGTGTGATGTCTCCAGCATCCCTCCTCAAAGAAAAAAAAATCAAATCCAGCAAAAAAAGCCCCTTTGCTCCTAGGGCGAGGGGCTGCAGGAGACACTGAGGGGCAGCAAAACCAGAGTCCCCCCACCCCAAGAGCCCCCAAACTTCCCGTGGCCACCTGCAGACCCTGGTGTGTACAGAGACAGCCACAAACCCTCCAGTCAGGATGTAGTGATGGGAATAAGAGTCATAAACCCCTGATCTGACTGCGAGAGTGAAGCCGGAGTGTCGAAGAAAGAAAAAAAATGATGCAAATGAGGCTTATCGGCTGATCAGAATAACAAGTGAACTTGATCTGGAAGGGGACAGCCTCCCCGGGTAATGAGGATTATTTACCCACCATTTCCCTTGCAAATCAGCAGTGGGAGGGTTCCCAGAGCCGGGCACACGCAGGGTGATGCTCAGCACCCAGCTGCACCCCGGTGCACAGCCCAGGCAGCACTTGGCCAGACTCTCAGGGTGCAATAACACCCTGACTCTGGGGTGGGTGCTTCCAAAGAAAGGCAACGAAGCTGGGGAAGGGTCTGGAGCCCAAGTGTGGGGAGGAGCAGCTGAGGGAGCTGGGGGTGCTGAGCCTGGAGCAAAGGAGGCTCAGGAGAGACCTTCTGGCTCTGCACAGCTCCTGACAGGAGCCTGGAGCCAGGGGGGGGTCGGGCTCTGCTCCCAAGGGACAAGAGGAAATGGCCTCAAGTTGCCCCAGGGGAGGTTGAGGTTGGACTTTAGGAACAATTTCTTGCCCTGGAGGGTTGCCCAGGGCTGTGCCAGGCTGCCCAGGGGAGTGGA
>NW_008605331.1:7021-15909 GCF_000691845.1 Merops nubicus
TCCCAAGCCGTGGAGATGTGGTGTGAGGGACACAGGGCAGTGGGGACCTGGCAGTGATGGGGGATGGTTGGACTCAGTGATCTTAAAGGTCTCTCCCAACCAGAGTGATTCCATTCTCTCATTCCTTCTGGGCTACTCCAGGGTGTGAGCCTGGTGCCCCACAGACACATCCTTTTGCTTTTGGTGGCCACGCTGCACGTGTGAAGCAAAGGAGAGCTCATGTCCACCACAGCCTCTGCTGAAGAAGCCACAGAAGCGAGTTTACATTTCAGCAATTAAGTGTTCACAACCATTTTCCTCATTAGTAGCGAGCAGAGCATCTCTCCTGTATCACAGCACAGCACTTGCCAATGGCCTTGAAATGCTCTGCAGCCAGGCCAGGGGCTCAGCAGGCTGGTTCTCCTGTTTCCTCAGCTCCACGGGCTCACCCTTTATTGGACCCAGCTTCCAAGCAGCATTCAGAGATGTTGGAACTCAACTCTTGGAGCTGTTTGGGTCTCACCCGTGCTTTCCAGGCCAGGACTGTTCCCCTCTGCACCATCCACGTGTTCCAAACTATTAGTGTATTGGAAAGGTCCAAACTCCATTTCACTCTGCGTTTCCCAGGCTTTTATTAAAACAGGGAGCTGTGAAATTCTGCCCTGGATTCCCCCCAGCTCAATTTGTGTCTGGGGCGGAGGAACCTGGAGGAGACCCATCCAGCCTGTACTGGGACAGGGGACACCTGCACTGGGTGCTAACTGGAGTCCCTCACAGGGATCCCAGTGCAACTGGTGAACTCAAAAGGTTTTTCCTTCTGATTATTCACTCCAGGACACAAGGAAACCTCACAAACAGCCAAGGCCTCACTGTCTCTGCAGGAGTGATGTTTGTAGGACTCTTGAGAGCTTTGTAGCAAGTGCCTCAGCTCACTCTGTAGTCTTCTGGTGCCCCAGGGGAGGAGCAGATACCTGGGAGAGCAGCAGATGTACCCCACTGTGCTCCTGCAGCTGGAGGTGGGCAGGATGTCAAGACAGAGCCCATCCCACGTTGGGGACTCTTCCCCATGCATGCTCTTCCTGGCTTCTCAGAGAAGGATTTTAAGGTGTCATCCATCCGTGTGACCTACCACCGAGGTTCTGGACCAAGCACAAAGGTGAAGGATCTGTCCGCTGAGGTTCCTGGTGAGCAGTCAGGGTTTTCAGGATGGGTGGTTCAGCATGGGAGATCTTCCCCTCCCCAGTGCTTCTGGTGAAGGACCTGCAGTGACACCACGCAGGACCTCCCCTCCTTCCCACCCCAGCTCTGCCAGGGCATTTTTCAGGGACAGCAGGACGTGGCTCCTTGTGAACCAGGGCTCAGCTCTGCAGCCACCTGGCCAGGGTGGGCACGAGGAGCTCCACGTGGAGCCAGCACCACAGAGAAGCCACCACAGCCTTGGTGTGGGCATGGAGAAGCATGAGAAAAGGGGAAGGACATTATTAAGGCCATGTGAATGTTTGGGGCAGAAGTCCAAGCCTGGCAAGCTCAGTGTGCTGAAACCCACCACACCCATGGCCAACAATGCATATTCATCTGGGCATTCCAGGGGGGTGGGGGGCAGCCACTCACATGCCTGCTCTAGGACTTTGTTTCACAGCACCACGCTGTGGGAGGGGGACATCCCAGCACAAACATGGTCCCATTGTCCCTCTGCCCCAGTGTTCCCACAGTCCAGAGCTGGTCTCCAAAGAGCAGACAGAGGAGGCAGCTCAGGGTCATGTTTCCAGCCTTGGGGCTTTCTGTGCTGCGTGGACGTGCCAAGTTCAGCACTGCTCACCCCAATCCTCCATAGAAGGACTCTTGTTGTTCCTAACGTAGAGGCCAGCTCGTTAGAGGAGGGTCCAGTTTAATTTCGGTGATGGTTTCACCAGGAGTGGTTGTAACAAAGACCTCGTAGGCTTTGGGTGCTCTGGGGCCAGCTCCAGCTCTCATCACCCTCGTGCAAACCTGAAGTGACCTTCCTGGTGTCAGGAACGCTGCTGCCAGTGTGGAGGCTCAGAAATGAAACCAGGATTTGGCCTAAGATTTCTCCCAACAAACCTTTCTCATGCAAATGTGGCCAAGTTGCACACGCCTTGAATGCCAAATGAGTAGGTTTTACTCCTCAGCCTTGCTTCTCCCCCATGTAACCCACCATGCTCCTCACTGAGGAGGGGCACAGGGCTTGTCCAGGCCCCTGAAGTACTCTGCTGGTGGTGACCCCACTGCCTGCCACACCAAGTGACACCAACAGCAAGGTTGACCCATCAGGTGAGATGACCAAGAGCTGCTCCTCTGGGGATATTCAGCCACGGATATTGGCAGGAGGGGAAGAAATCAGGGTGTGACAGTTGAGCCCAGGAAGCCCATGAGGAGCTTGGCTCCAGCTCTTGGTTGTAGCTGAAGATTCCTCAGCACCTCAGCACTGGGGAGGGGGTGGGACACCCCCAGGTAAGGTAGATCACAGCATCACAGAACGTTAGGGGTTGGAAGGGACCTTCAGAGACCATCAAGTCCAACCCCCAGTGATGACCACCAGGCAGAAGAGCTGGAGGAGAAGGGTGGGTTTCCACCACACCAACCTCAGCAGATCCCTCACTCCCCAGCCCCTTCAGCTGCTGGTGGGACCCGAGCTGGGGGTTTTGACTTTGTCTGGCTCCAAGTCCTGCTGCAGCCAGGAGGAGATTTCCCCTTCAGCTCCAACCCAGCTGCTTAAAAAACCTCTTCCACCAAGTGAGCTAATATTTCATGAATAAATTGAAGTGGTCAAGACCCATTTTGTGCAGAAAGCACCATTCCCTGCCCATCAGCCCCCCGTGCTACTTTGGGGGCTATAAATAACTTCACAGGCTCATTCTCCTTGCCTTTCAAAATAAAAGCAACCTTCAGTATATGGGATTTCTTTTTTTTTTTTTTTTTTAAATTTTATGCAAATGATCTTCTGTTCTGTGTTATTATGTAAACGAGCCAACTGAAATGGTAATGAGGGAGCCCAGAAGTATGCATATATTAACTGCTGCCATAGAGCTTTACACCTACAGAAATGGCTCTGAATTAAGGGAGGGACAGGTGTCCTGAGGGTGAAGATTTTCCTCCAGGACTTGGTTCCTTCTCCAATCCCTGTGTGTGGAGGATTCTTCCTACAGAGAAGAGCTGAACCCTCCATTCAAAGAGCAAGCCAGCCCTTCAGCCAGAAATTGCTTGTTTTCAGTGTGGGAAAATGTGTTTTATTCAGATATGGGTGGTGTGTGCAGCAGCAGGTTCTCATCCCACTGCTTGTGCTCCACTCTAGCTCAAACCAGAGTCCACTCAGCTACAGGGAGCATCAGATAACCCACCACCAAGACAGAGCTGGAGGAGTTTTTGTCTCCACTGGCACAGAGGAATCGATGGGGAAATCATCCCCATGGGCACTGCTCTGTGCCTGGGGAGAAAAGAGCATCCCTGGGCTCAGGGGAGCCCATGGCATGATGGATGTAGGGGATGATACCCACCAAGAGCAGGTTTTTGAGCGTTTCAGGTAAAGGCAGAACCTGTTTCCAAAGGTCATGCAGCCTCCAGCGAAGCTTGTGGCAAAACCCAGTGGTGTTAAAGGCACTAAAATGTTTCTGCTTCTAAGCCACATCCAGGGATGCTCATGGGATCCTCTGCCTGCTCTCCTCCGAGGCACCACATGGGACACACCTCAAGCCAGGAAATAAATAAACCACGTCCTATCTTCATTCTCTACCAGAATATTCAAGAGTTTTAACCAAGGGGAAAGCACCAGAGTTTCTCACCTTTCTAAACCACCCCGACAGAGCTAAAGCTCAGACCACAAAGAAGCAGATGCCTCAAATCCTTCCTAATCCCCATGTTCAGTGAGGGTGTTTGAAGTGATTAGAGGCAGGGCAAGTACCCTTCCCAGGAAGGTAGAGCAGATGTTGGACACAGAGGTGCATTAAGCTCTCTGCTGTGGCTGCCCTGCAGAAATGTTGGCCAAAATCCATCACAGCATGTCTGGCTATTAAGACTATTTGGCTCCAAACTCAGTGGACTGGACCTGTAATGTAACAACATGGATCTGTTTTCCACAGTTTGTGAATTCCCCACTGTGTCAGGAGCTGGAGGGAAATCCAGGGACCTCCTGAAGGCAATGGGAGTCTTGTCCTTGGTTTCAAGGCACCTGGAAGCTTAATATCTGCAGCTTCTGTTTAATAATTAAATGAGAACCAGCAAATAATGGATAATTTGTTATAGGAAAAACTACACCAAGTGCCTAGGTCTGCTCCAGCAGCCTGTGAAAGCCTTCTGCTGAGCTGACAGGGGTTTGGAACAAGCCCACAGTGGTAATAAAAATAAATCCCTGTAATTAGGCAAAAGGGAAAATCCAAAAGATGCCATTTGAGCCATTTCGGGCTCAAAACCTGTACCCTGGGGTTGGGCTGGGTGGCCCTGAAACCTCAGGCAACCCCACAAGATCTAGACATTTATCACTCAGAAGGCATGGCCCAAAAAGCAGGATTTATTGCCCAGAAAGCAGGAAACCCTGACTTTTACAGCATGTTTAAAGTCCATTTTTCACACGGGGAGGAGACAAATGTCACCAGCATCAGTGCCAGGAGCACATGAGGCTCCAGTGTGGAGTCAGAGACGGGGACAAAATTCTGCCCAAAGTGGCTATTTTAGGTTGGGAGATGAAATATGGGACTTGCTTCTTCCCAGCTTGGATGGAGGTGTTTTGGTGTAGGCAGTGAAGCAGCAAACAGGGAGAGGAGAAGGGGAAAGGAGACTGGTCACTGTGGCCATCACCTGCTGTGTCTCATGATGCAGGAATCGAACAGAAAGCTGAAATTAGATAAAAAGAACATGCTCCTGCACAGCAAACCCACATGTGCCTCTCCAGGCTACTCCTGAGACAGCTATTCCAGGGCAGATATTTCCATTTTCCCTCTTTCTTCCGTGCAGTTCTGAATCTCTGCATAGTTTGGGGTTGACTGTTTTAGAATTTCTTTATTTTTCTGGGGGGTTTCAGAGGCTCTTTCCTGCATTCCCAGAAATAGAACACAAACATTTACTGCTCGGATGTTTTGTTAAGTTATTTTCATGAAAAAAAAATAAACTTGCTTCCATCTGGGAATTTTGTGAAGTGTTTTAGATATGTTTTTAACTTCTCTGCATCCCATCACCACGCGTGGATTTCAGCCAACTATTATTCCAGGGCTTGAGCACACAGCTCTTGAGGGATGGTCGGAATCTGGCTCTGAAGCTCTCACCTGACTTCGTTCTGATAGACATCCCTCCAAACTCCCCCTCCACAGATCTGATTTCTCCCAAATGTTGAGAAGATCTGGATTCCTGCCTGAATTTTGTCCACTGGGGGTCCAGCTTTATCCCCATCTCCATCTGGTGACCAGGAGAGGCTCTCAAAGCCAACAGACTTTTGGGGGTTCTGGTGGCCCCAGAGCAGTGAGAGCCTCAGAGGGAGAGGATTGAGTGCTGGGGGACATGGACAGGCTGGGAAAGTGCCACCCACCCACAGAGGGTCCCCTGGGGGGTCCCATTAAATCCTCCCCGGGGGGTTTTGCAGGAAGAGGTGACTCACAGCTCAGCCCCAGGGGCCAAGGTGCCAAGGCCATCACAGGGAGAGTCACCTTTGGTGGCACAGCCAGTGGCAGTGGCATGCCCTGGCCTGGCAGGCACCAGCACTGCTGGTGGATGGATCCCTCCTTGCTAAGGAGCTTTTCCTTTTGCCTCCTTCCCAGCTGCAGCGTGAAGAGAGGAGCAAAAGTGTCTAATATTTATATATACATATTTTTTATAGATACATTTTCCCCCTTCCTTTTTTCACAGGGCTAAGAAGCTGCAGTCTCAGGAGGAACATTCCAATTTCCAGTGGCACCAGCTACCTTCCCACCTCTTTTATTTTTTTTTTTCAATTATTTTATTTCATTTTTCTTTGACCCTCACCCCTTTCCTTTCCCAAATGAAGACTGCCACTAACTGCCTCTTAAACCACTACAGAAGGGCTGCACTCTACTGAGAATGGCATTTTTGGTAATAACTCCATTTTCCTTTTCACTTATTCTTACCCAAAAAAAGTTTCAGATTGCAGCTCATCCATCTCCCTGACACCCAAATCCCCTCTCACGTTTTCAAATTTATATATGCTGTTAACCCATTATTAGCCCATAGAACCCAGGAAAGAAATCAAATTAAAGAGAGAAGCGTGAGAAAGGGCCAGACCCTGAGCAGAGGCACGGGATGGGGAGGGGGGAAACATCAATTTGGGCTCCTGTTTTGGGGAGATTTGTTGCAAAAGGGTGGCTGTGGAGCCTCCTCTCCCTCTCTGGGCAGTGGGCTTTGTGGGGACACCTCGGTGTCACCCCTGGGTCTTGCTCCAGAGCCTGGTGGGCAGCTCCAGCTCCTTCTGCCACACGTCATGTGGAGGATGAGACTCAGCAGGAGAAGAAAACCGGGGACCAAAGGGCTGCGGGGGAGGAGAAAGCGGAACTGTCCTGCTGTGTCCTCCAGCTGGGAGCAGGGGGGGTGTTTGCTGAAGGATGTGCGTGTGTCAGCTCGTCCCAGCGGGGCAGCAGCGAGGCACATGGTGCTAGAAACTCCCTGACCCGGCTTCCCAGGGCAGGAGGAGAAGGATGGGGATGGGACATGGCTCGGGGTGCAGACAGAGCTGGCGGCTCCGTGCTGCCCATGTCAGCCAGCATCAGTCCCTCTCACAGCATCACAGGTTCACAGAATCCCAGCAGGGTGGGGTTGGGAGGGACCTTTGGGATCAGCTCATCCCACCCCCTGCTCCAGCAGCTCACCCACAGCAGGGTGCCCAGGGTCACAGCCAGGAGGGTTTGGGATCTCTCCAGAGCAGGAGACTCCACAGCCTCTCTGGGCAGCTGCTCCAGGCTCTGCACCCTCACACCAAAGAAGTTTCTCCTCCTGCTCAGGTGGCACCTCCTGGGTTCCAGTTGGTGCCCGTTGCCCCTTGGCCTGTCACTGGGCACCACTGACCAGAGTCTGGCCCCAGCCTCTTGCCCCCCACCCTTTAGATATCGATCTGCACTGATCCCAGCCCATCCCAGCTCCCCAGAAGTCAGCAGGAGGGTTCAGGCAGGCTGTGGGGCAGCTGGATGAGGTGCATCAGCACTCAGAGGCTTTTGCTCCTCTGCTCCTTGGAAATCCGGGGTCCATCCACAGCACCAGGCAGCCCCCCAGCCAGCACGTGGCTCTGCAGCCCCCCAGTTCCAGGCAGGCAGAGAGGTGCCTGCTGCTGGGGATTCGGGAGGAGAAGAGCATCTTGCTCTTGCTCCTCAAACAGCAGCGAGGGCGGGTGGCATCCTGAGGACAGGAAGGACGTGGTCAGCAATGTAGTTCTCCTCTGTGAGCCTTGGAGCAAAATTAAAAATGCAATCTTTAGCAGGTGAAGCTCTCTAGGTTACGTGAAGGTGACAGCTTCTATTTTCATTGGGCTTTAATGAATCACTTGTGATGAAAAAAAAAAGCTGTATCTTCATTAAGTTCCCTTTATTTTCCCCTGAAACTCTCCATAAGCTGTGCCCAGACCTGGCAGTAAACTCCTATTCCTATTTTCTATCCTCTTTTTTTAAAAAGAACTTTCCTTACTCCTTAAAATCACACCCACCCAACCTGCTGGGATGATTTTTTTTATTCCTTCTCCCCCTTCTGCCTGTGTGGTTGTTATTATAACTCGCAGGCAACAGCTTCACATCAACAACGACGACGACGACGACGAAACTTTGGCAGAAGCCGCCTCAAAGGATCCGTGAGGGAGATGTTCAATGAACTTCCTAGCGACCAATAATTCCAGCTGGCTGCTCTTCCTTGAGCCGCATCCTCCCGGCGTCGGGGTGTGGAAGTGGCCAGCGCCCCATCCCTCGTGGGGGGCTCTGCCAGCTGCACCCGCCTCCCCCAGACCTCTTTGGGCAGCAGAAGTGGGAGAAAGTTTATGAAGTTCTTTTCCAAACGAAGCTACTTCTCACAAGTCTAAATATTTACTGACAATTCTGGACGCAGAGGGAGAAAATTAATACAACTGGCCAGGGAGGGAGATTCCGACTCCCAATTATTTTGCCTTCGTGAAGTTAAAGGGGGGAAAAAAATGAAAAAAAAAATAGAAATCCCAACTTTGTTTGTGCATTCTTATTGCCAACACAATGCCAACAATGGCTAAATAGACAGCATAATAAATAGCACCACAATGCCAACATAAAGGCCTTTCTGGTACTGCATACAAAATATAAACTGTGCCATGCCATTATTATTCCGGAGCCCTTGCTGAAACAGTGCAGTTGAAATTCCACCCCCAATGTGCACCTAATCAGCCATTCAGAGCCCCTTAATGACTTGTCAGTTCTTTGCCCTGCCATTTTCTGTCCAATTAATTCTTTTATTGTGCACCGGATAAAGGAAGACAAAGGCCTTCCATGCAATAATGAATCATTAAAATTCAGCAGCTCCTCTCTTGTGCTCTTGGCTCCTCACCAGCAATTCAGGCTGTTTCGCATTCGTTATGTGTGTGGTGGTTAAAATTCACTCTACCTCAAACAAGACCTTTCAAAACGCTTAACCCTTTCCTGAGCGGAGACCTCCACCCCTACTTTGGGAATTTAGACACACACCAAAGGGAAAAAAAAAAAGGAGGAGGAGGAGGAGGGGGCCGAGCGAGGGGAGGAGAAAGGCAGGCAGAGGTATTTTGGGTAAATGTTTTAATATCACGTCTCTGACAGTCACAATATTGCCCGTGCACACAGCCACAAACAAAGCGGGGAGCGGGAGCCGCTGGTGGCGCCGCGCTGGGAGCGGAGCTGGGGAGAGGGGGGGGACACAGGGTCCAGGGGTGTGGGGGTTCCCTGCCCGGGCAGTGCTGCCTGATCCCC
>NW_008605331.1:15940-16338 GCF_000691845.1 Merops nubicus
CCGCACAGCTTCTCATCCCTCTCCCTAAACCAACAGAGCCCCAGCGGAGCCAGGGAGGGACACCCTCTAATTTTGGATTAGGAGCGCCTTGGTTTTCATTCCTAATTGGTTTAAGATAAACTGCAAGAAGGCAGCTTTTAAACCTGAATCAGTGCCTCCAACTAGCTTGCTTTTTTTTGCCTTTTTTTTTCTTCTTTTTGCACGGGTTTCACTAAATCAGGTCAAAACCAACACTCCAGTTAAGCCAGTGACACACTGTGCACGGCTGAGCTCCACGGCCATATGGGAGCGGCTTAATAGGGGTCAGCCGCAGCGCCAGCGGCTCTTTCAAGCCTGGGGAGGGCAGAGCCCCATTTTCGGCAGCCCTCGCCCTGTTTTTCCAAATCCTAAACCATTTT
>NW_008605331.1:16373-21858 GCF_000691845.1 Merops nubicus
GCGGGGGGCACCGGCTCACCCACCGGTGCCTCCCAGCCCGGCGACTGGGCAGCGCTGCTGGAAGGCTGCAGGAGAAACCCAGGGTAGGTTTGATTTCTGAGCCATGTTAAAAGTGATTTTTTTTTCAGTGCAGATCGTGTGGTTTTAGGGGAAAACGTTGCATGCTGTTTCCTTCCTCGAGCTGCAAGGCCCTGCAAAAAATCCAACTCACTTTCCACCTAAGCCATGACATCAGCCACCGCTCTGGCCCCAGCCCCGCTGCTGGGATCTGCATTTCTCTGGACACACTCTGGAACAGAAACCCACGGCCCGAGCCCCACGCGAGCTGCCCGGGCTGAGGGGGGGCTGTGGAAACCCCACGCTGGGTTTGGGGGAGCAGTCACACGGTGGCACATCAGCCAAGACTCTCCTGCCACCCCAGCGGCTCCGGCGCGGGCGAGGGCTGCAGGAGAACGGAGCAATTTGGAATAAGCACCATTTTTTTCTGTGGTTTGGGCTCCCAGGGACTATTTTTAGCTCCTGCTGACTCATTTGGGAACTGGCTTCCCCTCCCCAAGCCTCATCTTTTGCCACTTGGTGCCATCCTTAATTCCTGAGTATATCCCATATTAAAGGGAACTTTAAATGAGGCCACCCCAGCTCAGGTGGGTGGTGGCAGAGGAGACGGGACCAGGGCTGGGCTGGGTCTCCCTGGCTCTCATGGTCCTGTGCAGCTCCTCTTCCTTCATTAATCAGGGTGTTGTGTGAGAAATCCCCCCCAAAAAACCCTCATGGAGCCCCTGCAGGGTCTTCACAGAAGATCAGGGTGGTGAGTTTTGGGACTGTGTCCCTTGGGAGCACGCAGGAGTTGGTGTGAAGTTCTCTGCTTTCACTCCCACCCCCTAAAAAGGGAATTTGGAGCCTTTCTGCTGGTGGATTCATGCTTAAGAACTCACCTTCAGATGTGAAAGAGCCCTGAGAAAATTGAACCCAACCTCCTGCTCTGGAGGCTGCAGACAAGGCAACACTGGAGTCTCTTTAAAGCCTTTCCCAAGGGTCAAGCTCATCCAGGTGAGCCCAGCTGGAAAAGTCAAGCACCCTAAGAAGGTCAATCCATGCAGAGGGAGCAGGGATACACCCGTGTGGAAGTTTATTAAAGATGAATGCCCCCCTAGAGGTGTCGTTTCAGGATTTCTGTGCCATAAATTTAATAGCCAACTGTAGGAAAAAAAAAAAAGTCACAAAAGTTGATATCACTCCAGGAAAAATTAGAATAAAGACGACAGGAAGGGACTTTTTCTTTTCCACCATGCAGAAGGAATGTGGATATGGGCTATAAAATTAATTTCCTCTTTCTTACTGAACAGAACCTTCTGAGCAATTCAGATAAAGAGCAACATTCATTATTGTCTGCACAAAAAATAAAGAAGAGGAACTTTTATCGCTCGTGTATTCCCGCAATTATCTTGAGAACCCTTTTTTTGTTGACAGCCAGGGGTCAAAAGCCGGTCTTGGTTTCACCTGATCTCATTGACTTCTGCAGAGACATTCCAGAATCACGCCAACACAAGAGCCACCAGAGCTGGGCTGGGGACACACACAATGCTGCCATTCACGTCAGGAGGACGCTGGGCTGGTGGAAAATCACTTCTCTTTCTGGAGACGACCTCTACACGTGAAATGGAAGGCAAGGACAGTGCATGAAAATGCATTTATGCAAACAGCATTCGTTTCAAATCAAAATGCTCTTCTCTGAATAGAAACCGTGTCCCTGAGCAGCGTTTTTCTCCTAGGGAAATGAAAAGGGAGACTCATAGGTTTAAGTGTGAATCTAGGTGTGGGGAATGAGCTTCTGCTGCTCTTAGAAATTTCCAGCTCATCCTAAAGCCTGACTCGCTGGGGTTATCCAGGGCAGTGAATTTTACCTGCCTATCCCCTTCTTCAACATCATTTTGTACCATCTTTGAATGTTCAACAGCAAATGGGCAAGCAAATCCTCAGCTCTGGGATGCCAAAAAAAGTGCTGAATGTCACCCTTCAGCATTAGCTGTTCAAAGGGGAGCTGCTTCCAGGAGCTGCAGAGGGGTCCCCAGGGCTCACGTTGTCACTGGTACCCCCTGAGCAGCCCACATCTATAGCATTTGGGTTTTTTTCTCTGGAAATTAGTAAAACTAAGTTGATTTTTGCAAAGCTTATAGAAAGGAAAAAAAAACAAGCATGGCCAAAAGCAAAAGGGTTTGAACTCTGCCTGGTTGGGATGTGCATTGCCTTGGTGAGGCAGCCAGGCTGGGCCAGGTTGTCCCACGGGAGGAGAGCACGTGCAGCTCCTGGCCGTGCCAAGGACACTGCACTCGCTGGGTGTCACCCCTGCTAGGAAGCCACGGCGGATGGAATACCCTGGGAGAAGAGGAGATAAGGTCAGAGCTTGCTAACATTCTCCAAGCCTGTGCCTGGGACCCATCCTGCTGGGTGCACAGAGCCCCACTGAGCTCTGCCACGAGCCAGAGACGCTTCGATGCATCCCTATTTTGGGCGACTGACAAAACCATCACATATTTTAACTCCCTTTTAAAGATTAAACCAGCTAGCAATGAAGTCACCCTAAGCTTTGCTATTAAACATCAAGAAGAAATAAAGATAAGGGCTCACATTCCCATCCTACCCTTCTTCCCCTCCCCAATCGTGTGACTCTGAAGAAGCCCTACCTCAACACGAGGAGCAGGCAGAGCCAACCCACGTCTAGTTTCCAAGCATGAATTAGGATTAAGTCTTGAAGCTTGCATTAGAACTGGAAGGGGGGAGAAGGGAGGGAAGAAAGCCTCCTCAGAAAGTTATTCTGCAGCTTTGGCTTATAGTGTAATAAAGTCATTTTGCCAGCAGTTTTCTAAATGAGCGCAGAGAAAATGGTCTCCAGTTACAGACACTCTGGCAAGATAGCTCTTGGCAGGTCCTGCAAACAGCACATTTGCATCAGGACTCTGCTGCTCAGCCTGGGTGAACGTTCTGGAGCTCCATTAATTGTCATCACATTTCTTTTCCCCCCCGTTAAAACGTTTTCCACGCTGCAACCAAGTCCTGAGAGCGTTTCTCAGGCGCAGCTGAATTTCCCCCATCTCAACCTTTCCCTCCCCATCAGGGCCCAGCCTGAAAACCTCGCACTGGTTTTGTCTGGGCTGTTGAAATCAACTTGCAACTTAGTTTATATAAGCAATAAAAAAAGAGTCACAAATGTAACTATTTTAATGGCTGCATAACAACAAAAAACAACCACTAAGCGCAACGTGTAATTTTGTTGCAATTGTAATTAAGAGGTATTTACAAGGGCTCGCCAAGCAGCAAATAGAATTTGTTACTGTTAAATTCCTAAGTGCTGGAGAGAATCAAACAAACCGGGTCTGAAACCATGCAGCCTGACCTTGCAAACCCTTCCTCATGTGAGCAGACTCAATGAAATCCTGTGAAATCCTCATAATTACGGGTGTGGAAAGATACTTAAAAAAAAGTCCAAAAAAAAAGAGAAATTAAAGAAAAATAAATCTCAGAGTTAGACACCGTTTAAATCTAGGGAAAGGGAGCAAGGGACAAAAAACAAACCCCAAACTAAGACATTAGGAAAACCTTGGTGAAAATATTTTATTCTGAAAAGCCTCTCTCCTCAGATGCTGTTCTCAGTTTCTTCTCAGCACAGAAACAGGCTCAAGCAGAAAGAAAACAGAACACGTAGTTGATAAAAAGCCATTTTTAATTTTATCAAATTGATCTGTACAAAAGTTAGCATTGCTTAGTCAGAAGCTAGTGAAGAGAACAGATAAGTAACAGCCAAAGTCTTTCAAACTTTATACAGAAAAATAGATTGCATAAAAATGAGTTTTTTTCTGTATTTTCCCCCGCCCCCACGTCCCCAAAAGGAAATATGCAAAAAAATATTTTTAGAAAAAAAAAAAAAAAAAAGAGTAGGAAACGTAGAAAAGGTAAAAAGATGATAACCTCTGAAATGTGTTTTTAGATTTACAAAGTTTTTAAAGGCACAAGTTACCATAAAATAGATGGTTATTATATGCTCAGCATACAATGGAAGAAGTAGAAATATATCAATGAAATATTAGTCTAAAAACTAAGTACCTAAAAATTTAGTGGAGATTTTTTTTTTTAGTTTCACAGCTTGATGGATGATATCTGGTCCCTAGAAGCCAAAATTAAAGCAGGAGTTGATAATTTCTCATTAAATTACATCTTCCTCTAAAGTAGTCCTGGTTCTGAAAGTGTACAAAGACTCCGCAATGCCTTAAACCCAATTTCAACACCCAAAAGCAGGTAGCCAGAAATATCACCTGCTCCTTTTGGAGATCGTTTTAGCCTCCCAATTTAATCAGGAACTTTTTTCCCACCTCGTTATTTTACGTTTGAGTTCCCTGTAGGTGCCCAGGTCTGTGACAGGCAAATTTGTTGAATCCCTTCTCTCAACCACGACTGCTGCAGCGGTTCCAAACGAAAAAAAAACCCAAAAGCCAACAAAAAATCTCTAGACTCATAACACCATTTTATTGTATCATCTCCACTATTTTTTATGCTCCCTCCCCACCCCGTCTTTAAAATCTTTTAGACTTCTACTTTTTGCACAAAATTACTTCATTAATTAAAAGACAAAATAATACAGAACATAAATACATATTTAACAGATTTTAAAAAAAAGAAAACAACCAAAAAAAAAACCCACTTTGAGCCTCCAAAAAAAAAAACCAAAACAAAACAAAATGTTAATTACAGCCAAACCTTGCTTAGAAGAACTCTTGACTAAAAAAAAAAAATCAAATACTTCAGACATTTAATTGGTTGGTCCCACCAGACTCATTTGTTCCCAGGAGATAGTGACACGGACTGAGCCGGGTTTTCGGGTTTCATCCGCGTTGGTCCCAGTGAGTTCTTGCCCTCAAGGTTGGTCCGTTCCTCACATTGCAATAGACCCTTAAAGTCTTGAACAGCTTTTTTTTTTTTCCTTCCCCCCCCTTTTCCCCCCCCCCCTGCTCCACTTTTGCACTTGCAACTTCCACGCCGAGTTCAGTTCAGTCCTCACAGAGGAGTCGAATGGTTTTGTCCTTCATTTATTCAAAAGGAAATCACCAGTCCTTTTTTTTTTTTAATTTTTTTTTTCAAAACTATTTTAACTTTTTTTTTTTTAAATCGTTTTAAAAGAAAAATAGAACTCTGTCCTTTTGGAGAGTGTTTTTGAAGCAAGGGGACACTATTTTAATTTTTTTTTTTAAATCGTATAATTAAAGAAAAATAGAACTCTGTCCTTTTGGAGAGTGTTTTTGAAGCAAGGGGACATCCAGTCGCAACGAGCAGAGTTCCCAGTGGCTCAGGAGGCACTTCGGAAACTATGGGGGCACTCCACGCTCCTCTTCGTCTTCATTCCTTCATTAGTGCATATTTTGGGGAAGCCCTCGGGGGCTCCACGGACCCTCTTAAGGCCTCGTGAGGGTCGTATAGACAGGCTGGTCCCAGT
>NW_008605332.1:0-213 GCF_000691845.1 Merops nubicus
CTCCTGTCCTTGGAGGCGTCCAGCTTGGAGGAAGACCTCCTCTGGAGCTTCGGAGAGCCGTATTTCGGGGAGCAGCACGGCCGCTCTATCCTGGAGTGGACCTTATCCAGGGAGGAGGAGATCTGCTTGCTGCGCACGGACACGAGGGAGGAGCTGCGCGGGGACCAGCTCTTGCCGTGCACGCCGCCCACGGGCGGACGGATGGTCCGGAGG
>NW_008605332.1:225-697 GCF_000691845.1 Merops nubicus
GGATGGTCTGCGTCCCCACGTGGGCCAGCCCCACCGTCTGACTGGAGGTGCTCTTCACCTTCCTCTCCAGGGAGCTGGAGCGGATGGCCTGCCGCACGCAGTTGGTGATCTCCTTCATGTCGTCGCTCATGTTGCCGGACATCTCCAGGTCGTGCAGCGAGGAGGGGAAGCGGGGCACCGCCGGCACCGCGCTCTCCACCGCGCCGCCGTCCAGCAGCTCCCGCTGCTGCTTGGAGAAGTTGCAGAGCCACTGGCTGTAGGTGCTCTCAGCACTGGCCGGCTCCTCCGCCTCCTTCGGCTTGGCCATGGTGAACAAGAAGCCGGGCTCGATCATGATCTTGCCCTCCTTGTTGTGCACCAGAGGGGCCTCCAGCCGCCGCACCACCGGCGGGCTGTAGTAGATGCGGATCCCCGTCTTGTCGGGCGCCGTGTAGCTCCTCTGCATTTGTTTCTGGGGTGGGGCGCGCCCGGA
>NW_008605332.1:728-2367 GCF_000691845.1 Merops nubicus
AGTCCGAGGAGGAGATGCCCACCTTCTCCTTGGCCAGGCTGTCGGGAGCAGGCTGCTCGATGTTCACGTATGTACAGTTTGAGGGAGAGACGCCGGCGCTGTCCCGGATCCCGTTGGGCAGCAGCTGGGTGCCTGGGGACACCTTTTTGCCCCGGGAATGGTCGCCCAGCCCCGCCGTGGTCTTTCCAGGGAGGTAGGGAGAACAGTCGAGCAAGCTTTCAAACTCTGACATGGAGGAAACGGACTTGGTCCTGTGGGAGAGAGGACAGGGCTCACAGGGGGATAGGGCAGCAGGTCGGGGGGGCAGCTGGAGAGATCCCACTTCCACCCCAACAGGACCCTCCTGGGCACCCAGTCCTGCTCCTCATGGGAGCACTTGGCCTCCAGGACAACCCTGGCCTGTGGTTGCAACTCCCCTGACCTGCCAGGGCTGCCAAGCCTGGGGACAGCCCCGTGCAGCCCCTCCATGCCCCAGGGACAGCACAGGCACCAGCGCATTCACCTTTTGAGGTTTGTTCCCTTGGCTTCTGCTTCAGAGATAGTCTCTTTGTCTGTGATTTTCTCATTGAAAGCCTAGGAGGACAGAGAAGAAAGCTCTAGTGTCAGCAAGCACAGGACCAAAGTACACAGATGGGCTGGAGCAGGGGCTGCATCCTGCTCCTCCCCAGCACCACCACCTTCCTGCCACCATTCACCCAGGCCCTGCACCCCATTCCCAGGGCTACAAAGGGCTCACTGTGCACACATCTATTTTAGATCAGCTTTTTCTAATCCCATGGAAACCCTTTGGGTTCAGCCATACTCTCCACCCTTGCATTCTCCCCAGTCCCTGGTGCTCCCCCTTGCAGCCTCATTTGCTGTTTGAAGGGGTGTCATCTGGGGTTCATGCAAACTCCCATCCGACTCTTAGCATAGACCTGAGCTCAGAGAGCACCTCGAGAGCCTTCTCTTGCTCACCTCTTTCCAGTTGCTGCTGTGCTTCTCCATTTCAGAGTGCTTCAGTGCCCATGGGTTGGTTCCTTTCTGCAACTGGAGAACACGTCGGGCATGAAACATGTTCAACAAATGCCACTCTGGGCAAGCAAAAGCATCTGGTGCTTTCCTGCATGCAGCAGGGGCAAGAGGCAGAGGCTGGAGGACACGTTCAAGATGGGGGGACACCACACCTGGTTGATTTTGTTCTGCAGGTCCTTCGCTTGCTGCTCTGCTTGCTGCTGCTCCTCCTTGAAGCGGGCCAACAGCTCCACTTTCTCCTGGTTCCAGTTCTTCTCACTGATCTGCAGCTGCTTGGTGAGGTCCATGACGGCGCTGTAGGACTCGGCCAGGAGATGCTGGTGCTCCTCACGCTCCCTCTTCAAGGCCACCTTCCAGTCGGGCAGCGTGCGCTCCGTGATCCCTTTGCCTGCCTTTGACTCCAGCTGTGGGGACACGCGGGTGGCTGGGGGTGACCCACGGCTCCAGCGTGGTGCTGGACATCCCCAGCAAAGGGCCGAGGCTGCAGCCACCCTGGTTCCTGGGGCAGGTGCCCACGTTGGGCAGTAAGTGTGTCCCCAAGGCCACACTGCACAGCACAGCTCGCCCACGGGCACCGCCGAGCCACAGCCAGCCCTGCATCGTGGACTGCGGGTGCCCGAGTGGC
>NW_008605332.1:2462-2859 GCF_000691845.1 Merops nubicus
CCCTAGTGCTCGGCAGCATCACCTGCAGTGCTGGCAGCACGGACCCCGAGGGTGCTGCTGCTGCTGGCAGCCAGGAGAGCACTCCAACCCGGGGTGCTGTCACCACAGCAGGTCTGCTTGTGGGGAGGTGAAATGGGGGGAACCGGGACCCCTGCTGAGCTCTGCCTGGAGAAATCCCACCCGGCAGGTGCCAGCACTCGCCCAGGGGAGCAGAGCTGATGGGTGGCCAGGAGCTGCTGCCAGCAGAGCATGGGCGAGCGGAAAAACTGTGAGGGCAGGGCTGGGTGGCAATGGGATCGTGCCAGGCTGCCCTCCCTCCAGCCTCCTGCAGCTCTACACCCTCCCTGGAGCACCCACGGGGTGCAGAGCCCCGGCCTGTGCCGTGACCCGGGGGAGG
>NW_008605332.1:2896-3148 GCF_000691845.1 Merops nubicus
TGGCCCGGCACCGGGGGGAGGAGACGGGGCCTCTGATCCCACTCCCAGATCCCCAGGGAGGGCTGCTGAGCCCCACTGCCATCCCTCCCATCCTCGGCAAGCCCAGAGGAGGAATAAAGAGCATCTTCTGCTGCTCCACAGTCAGATTTTCGTGCCAGCCCCGTTGCTATAGAAACTCGCCTGCGGAGCGGCTGCTAATTGAGATTCCCACAGTGCCACCCTTGCCCAACAGCCAGCGCTTGGCACAGGGCG
>NW_008605333.1:0-2344 GCF_000691845.1 Merops nubicus
GCCCCCAGCCCTGGCGCCATCCCAGGGGAGGTTGGCCGGGGCTCTGAGCACCCTGCTCTAGCTGGGGATGTCCCTGCTCAGTGGAAGGGTCTTGGACTTGATGACCTTTTAAAGGTCCCTTCCTACCCAAACCAGGCTGTGATTCTATGAATCCTGAGCACCCTGTTTGTCCCCCAGGTGCCAGATGCCATCCTGAAGTGCCAGCGTGCGGGGATCACCGTCCGGATGGTGACAGGGGACAACATCAACACCGCCCGTGCCATCGCCACCAAGTGTGGCATCCTGCTGCCAGGGGAGGACTTCTTGTGCCTGGAGGGGAAGGAGTTCAACCGCCTCATCCGCAACGAGAAGGGAGAGGTGGGAGAGCAGCCCCGGGGCCTGCTCTGCAGCGGGGGTGGGTGGCCCCTCCAACAGCCCCAGTGAGAGGTGCTGAACCCTGCTGGGTTCTCCTCCTCTCCTTGGATGAGGGCAGTTGGTGCCTCCACTTGAGGCATCCTTGAGGAACCTCAGCCAGTGCAGCCACAGGGGTCGTCTGGGTGCTGTCCTGTCCCAGCTGGGCTTTGCTTTCTGCTGGGACAGAAGGTTCCTGGGGTTGTCCCTTCCTGTTCTCACGTGTGCCTTGTCCTGCAGGTGGAACAGGAGCAGCTGGACAAGATCTGGCCCAAGCTGCGTGTGCTGGCCCGCTCCTCCCCCACAGACAAGCACACGCTGGTGAAAGGTCAGTCCAAGCTCCTGCCTCTCCCCCAAGCATCTCATTCTGCTCTGCCCTGGTGCTTTTGCAGCATGATCCGTGCTGGGACCCTGCCCTTGGGGGTTATTTTCTCTGAACTGCTTGTCTCTGTTTCAGGAATTATTGACAGCACTGTTGGAGACCAGAGGCAGGTGGTGGCTGTGACAGGGGATGGGACCAATGATGGCCCAGCCTTGAAGAAAGCTGACGTTGGGTTTGCCATGGTATGGATGGGTGGTGGGGCTTGGCTTTCTGGGGTGAGAAATTAATGGCAGGCTTGGTTCTTCTCAACACTGAAGTGATTTCTAGTCTGGTGGGTCTCTTTTCCAAATCTACAGGATGGTTTAAAAAGGGGGAAAAAAATAATAGAATAAAATAAATCAACAACCAAAACCACCCAACTTTCTTTGGAGGTTTAATGCAATCCTTGTGGGTTTTATAGGGAGTATCAGAAAAAAATCGATGGGAAACATTCCTCTGAGAGGTTTTAATGAGGTTCCTGTGAATTGTTTAAATTTAGGGACGTGAGGTTGGACTTCATGATTGTAAAGTCTTTTCCAACCTCAAGGAATCCATATGAGCTGCTGAGGAGAGCTTTATGAGCCCGTGCAGGGAGCTTTGAGCAAACGAGAAATTTTGGGAGAGCAGGGGTTTTTAGAAAGGTGTTAAAGACCCAAGTGTCAACCTGGAGCCTTTAGGGTGAAGAGCAGACCCTGGCCACGACGTTCCCATCTGAGGTGGGTCTTGCAGATCCCCAGAGCTGCTCTGGAAGGCCCCAGGGCAGCAGCTGGTTGCTGGGGCACGTTCAGTCGTGCAAAGCGAGCGCCTCTGTGTGCTGGCAGCCAGGACTGCAGCGAGCCCTGCTCCTGCACGGCAGACCCGGCCAGGAGACCTCCTGCCGGTGACTTTTGGGAGGCTGTGGGCAGCTGTGGTGTGCCCAGATAGCACAGAGGGCACCAGGAAGGGAGATGGGGCTTCAGGCTGCTGAGCTGGCTCTCGTTTGGGGGTCCCAGCCCTTGCAGCAGAGATGCCCGCTCAGGGAAGCTGGGCTGGCAAACTGTTGCATCTTCACTGCCATCCTCTCGTGGCCACTGTCTGGGGCACACACACAACAGGGTGAAGGGCTGTGCCAACCCAGAGCCCTGAGCTGGTGTCTGGCCTCGAAAGCTCCTCTGCTGTGGAGCCTCTGCTCCCTGGGGTGTGTGGGTGCAGGCACAGCAGGACCAGCTCTAGACGCAGGACTGGCTCCAGCTCCTCTGGCTCTGGCAGATTTTTTCTCTCGGGACCATTCCTGGGCAGAAGCAGAGCTCGGCCAGCGAGCCTGGAGCTTGCTGCAGGACTCACCCCGTGGCTCTCTCCCCGTCCCCTCAAGGGCATCGCAGGCACGGACGTGGCGAAGGAGGCGTCGGACATCATCCTGACAGATGACAACTTCACCAGCATCGTCAAGGCCGTCATGTGGGGCCGCAACGTCTACGACAGCATCTCCAAGTTCCTGCAGTTCCAGCTGACTGTCAACGTCGTGGCTGTCATCGTGGCCTTCACGGGTGCCTGCATCACACAGGTATGGGGGCCCTGGGCTCAGTGGGAGGGGAGCAGAGTCAGAGTCACTAC
>NW_008605334.1:0-249 GCF_000691845.1 Merops nubicus
ATTTTATATTTAGATGTATATTATTTAAATCTGTATATACATATTTAAAAGTAAAAATTTGCTGGTTTTTAAAATTGCCTCTAGTTATAGCAGAGAGAAAACAAAACTTTGATTTTTAAATGCTTATAAACTTACTTTTAGATCTCATGATAAACCTCATTTTTCCATTGGAGTCCACATGTGTGAAATTTAATGCTAGCTGCTAATTTTGCAGAACTTTCATCCTGGCAGAGTTCACATGAGTTCAGC
>NW_008605334.1:266-17817 GCF_000691845.1 Merops nubicus
ATTTACATGGTTTTGGATATACCTAGGAAATCTCTGTCTAAACAATATCATCATCACCAGTACTCAGCCCTCGAGCCTTTCCCTATTAACAGCCTTACCTCTTTAATACATTGATTACATTTGAGAATGCTCCTGCTTGCAACTGCCCAAGCCAATAACCTTGGAGTAGACATTTTGTGTAATGTTCAGCCATGTCTTTATCAGTCCTGTGCATGTGGCACAACAAATTATGCTTTGCATTAGCATAAACCAAAGAAAAGCAGTGTAAGAAACATTAGTGTGTTTTCCCTCTGTTTGCGTTAATTATAAGCACGCCATACCCAAGTACTGATATAACTTTATTGTATAGAAGCCTTCAAGTAAAACAGTATTTATTCTGAAAGATGATTGCAGTTTCAATAACAACTCCTTCTTATTACTTAAAAAACATATATTTAGCCAGATACCATGAACACTAAGTTTAGTTCACTTGGCAGCACTTTAACCAACGCTTTTATAATCTTTGTATTTAAAATCCCAAATAAGCCATAATTCACTGGCCATGCTGCATGGTGACTGTATGTATCCTATGTTTTAGAATAAAAGTATAAAATTACAGAGATATGATCAATTATTTTAAAAAATGTAAATGTAGTGAAATGGTGTAGAAGAGAACCACATTGGTCTTCGTGCCTCTGAAAACAGAAATTGCTGGGAAGCAGAGGAAAAAGCAATATGAAAAGAAGTGGTTCCTGGGGAGAAATGGCTTTTCTACAAATGGCACGGAGTGAATTGAAAAGAAAGTGGCCAACGAGGCATTTCCTAATAACAAGCCAAGAGCGTTTCGTACCTTTTCATCTTTAAAATTACAAATATAAAGTAAATGTACTCTGTCTTATCACAGGATTGCTCACTGGAGCCCATGTTTTCATTGGTAATGAGACTAGTGCATGAGAATCCCTTGCTGCTGCAAGTGGCCATCTCTTCTGGACGTCACAGGGGAACAACAGGCAGCCACTTGCATGAGAGACCTTCTTTCACCTTCATCTAAAATGTTCTCCTACAGTCAGGAGTTGGGAGAAGTTTGCAGAAATATATAGTGCCCTCTTGTTGAAATACAACCTTGGATTTTTTGGTTTCTTCCTTGTCAAAGGAAGGAAGGGCCCTTTAAAGGAGACCTTCTTCTTTGAGTTCCTGTAAAAAAGGGGATTTTACATACTGTGTAGTGTGTGGAGAAACACAGAGAAGGGTCCTACCTCAATTAAATGCTTAATTTAGGGGTAAAGTCTCCCACAGAACATTTAACCTGGATTTGCATGTCCTGACATCACGGAGTGGATGAGTGAAACTTTTCAACTTGCCTTACTGCAAATTTAAATCTTGCATTTCAGAAACGTGGCCATGTGGAATAAACCAAAGCTTTCCTCTAAAAGGGAGACACTTAACAATGGCCAGTGCACGTGCAGTCACCTGATAAGTGTAGGGCTTTATAAAAACATAACATTTTGAAATTTTGGTTAACTTGATGAGAATTAGGAACAGTGTGAACAACTATAGATGATCTTTTGATGTGTGGTTATGGGAATGAGCTAATATGGCAATATTTTTGGCTCATGATAAGGTTTTTTCTTCCAAATATTTTAAGATAGACAACACAGAAATAAACTAAAAAGTGGCACTACCTAGTGGGAAAGGAAACAAACTCAGTCCTCTGCTGATGGCTGAAGCTGTATGGTGTCCTCCTCTTTTGTTCTTCGGCTTCCCTCCTGTAAAGCAGCATAAAGCTGCTGACCTCCAAGGATCTAGGAACCTCCTGAGGGAAGTGACCACTCCAGACAAAGGCATTTTGGAGACAGTGCCCCAGGGATGGTCTTCTAAATACAATACCCTTAAGCTTGGTGTTGATGGGGGCTTTTTCTAATGTTGCTTTGGTTCTTCTGCTGAATGATTTGTTAAGGGTATGGGATTGCTTAGTGATGTTTTGTGAGCTTTTGCCACATTCAGAGGCAGTGGAAACTGTTGACTGTCAAATTGGTTGAAGCTGTAAAGGCCTCAAGGATAATTAATTTCCCAGAAGTTTTAGGAATATATGTGGCTGGTTGGAGCAGAAAGGCTCTGTCAGTTTTGAACAGATGGAAGGGATGTGGCATGAACATGCACATTACCAGGCATCAGAGGATGAGCATACCTGGAGAAGCTGTGCTGTATGGCACAGGTACCAGCAGCAGCTGACTAGCAGCTCACAGCCTGAGGCTCTGTGAGCTCAGGCTTTGTTGTTTCCAGTGCTATTGGAAATGTGTGGTAGTTTTACTCTGGTTGCACATTTGCTGTCACTTTGCTGCTGAAAATGCTATGTCCTCTTGTCCTTCCCAGTCCCACTGCAGACACTGTGACAGCACCAGTGCACACACTGCCAAAGCAGCTGAGTGACTTGCTCTGTCCAAAATGATTTTTTTGGGGCAGGTTAATCTGTAGCTTGATGAGTTCCTTGATCTAGTCCCTGAGAGTTGTGCCAGTGTTGGTGCCAGCCTAAGGGATGCCACTATACTGCGGGTGGGGTTTTTGGTACCTTCAGCGGGTTATGACACTGAACCCTGGGGCTATTTGTTTGCTGTCTGGTTGCCCTGGCTTCTTTTCTGCTCCCATTTCAGGTGAACCATTTAGAATTATCAGGAAAGTCACCTTGCATCTTCCTTGCAAGCCTTTTGGGTGAACACCAGCAGCTTTGCACTTGTGAATTTTCTTCTGTTCTTCCTAACCATATTCTAATTTGGAGTTTCTCATCTTTCTGTTTAACAGGAAAGATGCCTGCTCTAAAAATACAGAATATGGCTCCAGATCCCTGCTCTGAGAACAGCTGGTCACGTTCAAATGAATGCCTAAAGAAAATAGCAAATTTGAAAAGAAATGTGAATTTCTGATTTCTGGCAAGGGAAAGGCTGGCCTGAGGTAAGGCAGCCAATTCCTGGATGACTCCAGCACCAGTGTGAGCGCCAGCACTTTTGCCTTCTCCCTTTTGCTGCAGAGCTGGTGCTAAGGTTTCAGTTTCACGTAAACCGTTCCCCAAATGGTTAGTTCTGGAAATAACAGCCCAGTTCCAATGATGACACAGGTGACATTTTCAAAATCAAAAACTGGGACAGTTCTGTAGTGACATTTTTAGGGTCTCAAAATATCCCTGCAAAAGACGAACGTATGCTTAAAAAAACATGCTGATGTCACTACTGCCAGTGTCTGCTTCAGCAGCGATACGCACAGACCTCCCTGAGAACAAGGCTTCTTCCAGTTGCTTTAATTTTAAGTAAATTGTGTCCTGAAACACCAAAAGTGCCTCTAACAATCATTCTGGTCTTGTCTGAATCATGAGACTGAACCAGAGTAACTTCAATTAGTTCAGTAAACCAGCAGGACAAGCATGTAGAGTCTTCTGGATGTTTCAAACCCATGATCTGTCAGCCCATGGGTTTGATGGGTATAGAGTAGCTGGGCACAGCTCAGGTTTTAAATGTCACATCAGCTTTTGTGCAGCAGGCTGCCTGGGTAGGGATCACACCACTGTACATGTCACCACGAGCGTGTGGGGATCAGCAGCTGCCCTGCACACCCCACCTCCCAGCACGGGCTTTGCTCTCTGCAAGCCTGCAGTAACTTTTGCTCATCCTTGGAGGAACATCTTGACCCTGTGTTTTGCAGCTGTGGAGAAATCAAATGTTTCTCAGCTTAGATTGAAAGTGGAAAAACTTGTGCACCTCTGAGGTGCTGGAAGAAGCTCCAGGGTTTCTGAGATGTCCTATGGGGCAAGGGCAGCCTTGCTAAAAAAAGTATCAGTGGTCCTTTGAACAATTAGAAACTAAAATAGTTTTTCACACCAGGTCAGAAGTCCCACTATTTAGAAGTGGAACTTTCCTGTTTGTCATCAAAAGACAGTAAATCCTGGAGGTTCTGTGAGGCAAATGGTGTTTGGGACAACACGCTGGAGATGAGACATCTTTGTTAATGAAGTACAGAACATGTTCCCCTCGGGGACTTGCAGGGTGCTCTGTGAGCAGAGATAGTTGAATTGTTATAACAGCATTGTGAAAAAGGTGGGTTTGCCCCAACTTGCAGATAACCTGCCTATTTCCTGTGCATGAGGCACGTGGGGAGACAGGAGCCAGCCCCAGCACCCTGCCAAAGCCTTGGTGGGGCTGGGCACACGGAGGGTCCAGGGTGTGGGCATCTGAGGAGGAGCCTGTGCTGCTCAGCAGTGGCTGGGAAGAGCTGCAGGGCTCCCAGGTGTCCACAAACATACCAGACTTGTTTGTCCAGAACCCTCAGCTTAAGGACAACTGCTTAAAGTACTTTACAATATTAAGTGTACACAGCAAAAGGTGACAGGTACACAGAAGTAAATTGTAGGCATCTTAAACAATACTGGCTCTACTCCTCGTTACAAAATGGTTTTTCTGCTGATGGGTATTTCCTACAGTGTTTGTCAAACAGTAGGTTCATGGCTTAGTCAGGGACAAAGTTATTAAGGACATAAAACGCCATCTGGATGATGCTAATAAACATAAAACCTAACCTTCAGATATGCTGCTGCAGTGACCAGACTGCGCCAGACCAGATTACCCTTTGTTTGTATTAAAATTTGAGCCCTGTACTAACCCTCTTGGCTGCCCAACCTCATATATATTACTCTGAAAACCTAAAATGCAGTTATTGTAATGAGACAACCGAGTGACCTGTCCCTGGCATCTTACTGGGGCATTGTCTTAAAAGGGCTGATTTTCTAGTAGACTTTCTTTTTCAGTTTCTAAACAGTTGGTGGTTGGTTTTAAACTTTTATTTAGGATTTCTGCTTCTCAGTTTAGTTGGCAGTTCATGTGGCAAGGAAAAAAGAAATTAAAACCCTCTTGTAAGCTGGAAAAACCCAAACTTATCCTATAAATGCATTTTGGACTTGTTTATACAAGAAAATGAGGGGATTTTCCATTCCAAATCTGTGCTGTAGGAGTGACCCAGCTATCACTTTGCTGCCATTGCCTCATGCAGGGCGTACTGCTGTAAGGGAGAGGGAAGGCAATGCAGGCCTAACCCTGAGCTAGCCAACATTAAAGGATGGTTGTCCTCTGCAGGGAGGCTTTGGTTTTCTTTCTACCATTAATTTGTGCTTCTGACTAGCACTTGCCAGTGGAAGCCAGTATTTGCTGACAAACATTACATCAGCGTTGTGGATTCTTGTTCTAAACACAACTGCTTTGCAAACAGCAGGTGAGAAGCACTAGCCAAGGGCAACCATTCTGGTTGCCCCCCAACAGAGCTGACCTCTGCAAGGTTTGGAGAGGCAGAGCGGCATGGGCTCGGGCTGACAGCACCTTGCTCTGTGGGGAGGTGCACTGGAGCCAATGGATCAGCCTGGGTCAGGCTGTTGGGATCTCTCCCCCTTGGCAGCAGTGTAAATAAATATCTGCCTCTTGGCCCCACCTGAACTGAGCAGACCTCTAGGCAAATGCAGCTTCATGTGTTATTCAGTGCTATGAGACTATGAGGAAGATGCACACACATTAAGGTGTCCAAATCTGATGCCAGAACTAGTCAGATGCTTCCCAAATGAGCATGCACATGTGTGAGAATGAAAATGTTCCACTGAAAAAGGACAGAAAGTGAAGTTTGCTGTCTAATCTGAGGCTTCTCCCTGCTGCCAGGCTGGTTTATGGCTTTGTGTGCCACACGCTGAGATAGTCAGAGAAAGTATCTTGTAAGGTAGCTTACAAGGACACTTGCAAGATACCTGTAAACCTAGCCTAAGCTTCCCACACAACCCAGCAGTAGAGTGGTGAAATAGGTTTGCCACAGTCACCTGGTATTGTCAAACAGTGTCATTTTTGGAAGAGAGAAGTCATGGAACACTCTGAGCCACGCCATGCAGATGGCAGCAAAGGCTCTGACCGCTTGGCAGCATCAGTGCCTGCTCACAGGCCTGGGCAGAGAGCCTGGCACGGGGAAACTGCAGCCTCTAGGCACATGTGTCTTGTTTTTCTCCCCTCTCTATATAGACTCAGTATTAGAAAAACGTGTTGCACAGAAGTAAAAGGTATTTCCACTGAGTCAGCATGATTTTTGGAGGGATAGTTCTTGAGAGCAGGAATACAAGTAGCTTATTCTCACTCTCTGGAATGGTATCAAAGTTAATTATTCCTCTCTGCTTTTACCCCTCTGTTGCAACCATCATTTAATGCTTGCTGTAGATGCTACTTCTGTTATGCAATTTTAAAAGTATCCCCTTCCTTTGCCCATGGCTCCTTGGTGCCATGCAGCAGCTCAGGATGGGGCTTCTCCTCCCACTGCAGCAACCCAGGCATGAGGAGCACCCGTTTTATCCTCTCCAAACCCCTCTTCTCTGTCCCCTGCACTCTGCATTTGGGATGTGTGGGGGTTTTGCATATTTCTGGTCAGGGACAGGAGGTGTAAGTAAAGTTACAATACTCAGTCAGTAGCATGTACTCAACTAAACCAATTACTACTCATGAACTTTTAATACTAGTGAGCCATTTGGTAAAAATCTTCATTTGTCTGAAGCCATTATGGGTGTGTGATACTCGAACAAAAGTAGCATTTCTGGTTTTCATCCAATATATACTCTGGCTCAGATTTTATGTTCCTTTTCAAGAATATATTGCCTCTAGTTGTCTCCATGTGTAGTGGGTTTAGCTTCAGGTGGAAGAAAGTAGCAATTTTTGCAAACAAAAAAATCCATCCTTATGAAAATCAGTTACAATTTAATAATTCATAGAGTAATATTCAGAACAAGAAACATCAGAATAAAACTTAACTAAATATTCACAGTTTGGGAATATCCATGTTTACTTGCTAATGCTTTTTGCAAAATATGAGCCCAAATATAGGAAATCTGTGCTATTATTCATTACAATTAAATGGGCTTTGGTTCTCAGAGGCTCCCACTAAAATCTGCACTCTGTTGAACAAGTCTGTACTAGATTATTTAGTGTCTGCTATTAATAAATATTTCATTGTGGTGATGGAAAATATTTCTTTGCTTTGTGATACAACCCCATTTTATGCATCCTGAAGAATATTTAAGGCCTTTTTTTTTTTTTTTCCCTGGGATAGGACTTTCGTGCACAGGCAGCTGCTGATCTGATTGAGCAGCTTGGGTCCGGGTTAGTTGGCTGAGTGTGACTGAGACAATGTGGTGGGCTGGGGAAGGCAAATGGAAGAAGTGATAAGGGGCCCAAACAATTTTTTGGGAAACCATCCCCTCCTTCAGTGACAGAGAGATGCTGCTGGATTCAGACAAGGCTCCCGACCTTAAAGCAGGGTTTCAAATGGAGAGGCCTTTTCAGTCAATGATCTTTTTAAGGCCAATGGAAAACAAGTGAGTTTTCCAAAAGCCCTTTTTCAATGGAAATGTTGCTTTGCCAGAGGTACCATGAGTAATCGCTTCCTGCCACCAGAATGGGACTCTATTGTGTGTCAGAGAAGTGACACTAAGGGGGAAACCTGGCCAAAATGTCTCTGTGTCTCACCATACAGCCTTGGGAAACCAAGGACATTTCTGACAAAACCATCTTTTTTCCCTCATTTTTATCAAACCATCCATGGGAAGGATAAAGGGACAGGAAGGGAGACTCTGTGAAACAGGGAGTGTGTGGTGGGTTTCCTGGCCAGGTCAGCTTCCTTGGCTATAGGACCAGAAGGTCCTCTGTCCCATAGGTCCTGCTGACTTTCTTTTGGCTGATGAATTCAGTGGGCCCCAGTGACCCTACAGACCCAGGGACTCTTTCTGTGCCTCAAGGTATCGGTGCAAATCCGGAGGTACTTACACAAGTTCTTTTCTGGTCTTGGCAAGGCAGCTCCCCAGGAAGGTTTCTCTGACTGTGCAGCCCCCTCTGTTGACATCTATCCATAGTGGCTGTGCATGGGCTAGCGATAATTTGACGTGGGACTCAGATTCATCCCTGGATGATAAACCAACACTCATTGAAACTGTCTAAAATTGTTTTTTCTCCTCCAAAAGAGAAAGAGCAAGCCCACCTCAGTCAGTTGGTTGAGATTCTCACTTTCTTTGGCTGCACTTAGAGTCACTGGTTTTTCATATTGAGTTTGGTTTTGTTTTTTTAAAAGATCAGTGACAGCCAAAGGAGCAACTGCAACATAACAGTGCACAGGGCACAGCAGAGATGTGTGTGCAGGTCCTGCACTTCCCATGCCTACCTTGAGGGCTGGAGGTGAGTCAGGTCCTTGCTGGAAGCCCTGTGGCCAGGCACTCTTACAGATCTGACAGAAGATACAGAGGAGGAAAGCACAGATGCAGGGAAACAAAATACCTCCTCCTGCTTCTCACAGCAGAGCTGGCCAAAATAACATCATCTCTTGCTTCCCAGTCCGTTCTCTGCCTTGGGCTGTTTTGCCTCTTCTGTGTTAAAGTGTTCAGGGTAGACTGAAGTTCAGTATTTATCTGTGTACCTTGTAGGATGTGCCTTTATGGCAGAGGCCTGCACTGGGGGGCTATGGGCATTTTAGCTATTTCAGTGCAGGGGTTTGGGGAAGGTGTGGTGACAACTCCTACAATCTCCTCTCCTGCTTTCTCGGCGGTACCATAACGCTTTTCCAACATCCAAGTCTAATAACTACTGAAGAATCCAAAAAGCAAAAGCTGTCGGTGTTTTCTAATTCCTCTATTACTTCAGACAACTGATTCCATTTTCTAGCTGCAGACATTGGCTTTTTATGTTGAATGAACCATGTTCCAATGTCTTGTCATTAATGAACATAAATAAATGAACATTCCCCCCTCCCGCCCTGCCACCTCCCATTTGCCCATGATGCATTGGCCATTATGTCCCCATACCAAAAGGGACACACCATTAACTGCTTCTAATAATCTGCGTGTGGTCTGTCTGGCTGTTCTGTCTGTCTGGTACAAGTTTCCAAGGCTATTAAAAAGGAAAAATAGCATTGGCTCCTGTCAATGAGACCGGGGAAGATTCTCAAGGTCAAATCCTGCAGCAAACTGCTTTCTTTCACAAATGTGAGAGACTTGTAAGCACCCCATTCACGTGATAAATATTTATGATTTGGGAGGAGGAATTCAAGAGTTAGTGAAATCTTCTGACATTGACTGTTGTGGGAATTTTGGGGGAGAAGGACGGGAACAAAATTGAGGGGAAAACCTTCAGCAATTTTAATCATTTCAATTGCATTTTCTCAGCAATTTACTTTTCACTTGGGAAGAATCCTTTTCCACTGGAAATAGTGAATGGGAGGGGATTTTTTTCCTTTCCAGCCTAAGTTCCTTGTATTAAGCCTGTAAATCCTGAAGTGGGACTCTCTCAGTACAAAATACTATTGCAGTAATGGATTTGTTGGCATCCCTCAAAGCCGAGGGACTGGATGAATTTGCCAATGTATGGATCTGCTTTCCTTCATTCCAAACTTCTCAGCTGACTTGTAATTACATCGCATATATGTTTTCTTGGGGTAAACTGAGATTTTGACCCAGGGGAGGAGTAAATTCTTACTCTTTTTTACTTTCTTCATGTAGAAGCCTAAGGGGATGGAGACCACTCCCTTTAGACTTGAGCATGTTTCTCTGCCAAGAGCATTTTCTTGGTTTAAGGGATGAAGTGCATAGAGTAAATCTCCTCTGTCCGTTATTGGAGAGTTTGAACCCCGAGTACTGGAGAAGAGACTGGCCAGAACTCACTAGTGGCTGGGCATCTCTAGGGAATTTTGGAAGTGCATCTCAGCGTGATTCCTGTGCAATCTGATTTATCTGTGGGATTCTGACTTTTTTCTTTCCCCTTCAAAATTGTTTCAGCTCATCTTAGTGGGTCCTTGTATGACTTGAACTTTTCCTTAAGAAATGAAATTCAATTAAATTTTAAAATCTGACTATTCAGAAGCTTTGAGTAGAAAACATTGTCCCCCTAACAGAGACATTCCTTTGGGAATGCTGAAGCATCCACTCAGCCATGTCTGATGGTAACAGATGGGGAGATTTCATATTCCCAAATAGTAATGTTTTCATTCTAGCTCACTTTGACTTTATGCTCTATTTGTGCATAACCCAAACATACTCCTGCATGGACTTAGGTTGTCGCTCTGGCTACATCCTCCAAGATACACCTTTTGCAAAGTTTTCTGTGGGTTATAGCAGTTATGATAGTAAGCACAGGTATTTGTGCACCAGTGGTCGATGAAATTTCTTTGCATTGAGGTAAACAAAAGAAGAATAGAAGTAGGTTATACACAGAGATAAAAGCTTTAAAATATTTTTCTATGTGAAAGAAAAAAATAATCCAGGAAAGTTAGTCAGAAATTACTTTATTAAAGCCCAGGAATTTCAGTTCTAGCATAACATGTAAAAGGGAAACATTTTTGCACATCTTGAGTAACCTGCCAAAGCAATCAGCATGTTCCCATGCCAAGCCCAGAGGGAACCAAGGGACAGGGCATGCAGGACATCAGCCACAGGTACCAGCAGGCTCCACAGGTCCCCTTCCTCTGAGCATCTCAGATCTCCATGTCCCTCCTTTCACCTCCCTTCTCAGGCCATGCTTCTTCCAAACCTTCTTCTTCATCTTGCTGCCTCCATGACCTTCTCAAACATCCCTCTTGCCTTGGGTTTTGGCCATGGTCTCCAGCACCTGGAGGACCTGCATGTTCTTCCAGAGATCTAAGAGTGTGGCCAAACAGAGACAGCAAAATCCCCAGGACAACAGAGCCTCACCCCCTCCAGTTTCATAATATTTTAATGTAAAAGCAATGCTTTCCAACTGGTGCTTTCAAAATATGGAAAAACTCTTGTGCTGAGCATCCAGAGGGTTCATCTGAGCGTGGTGTGTGGCATATAGGAGCCCCAGCACAACACTGTTGATGAATTCTGTCTTGAGGAAAACATAAAACACAAGTTACTTGTGTTACAAGCTGCAGAGAAAAACTCAAGTTGCCAAAAAGCTAAAGGAAAAAATTATGTCTTCTACTTACTTTATTTAACAATTTGTAAACAAATCAACTGCTTTGTTGAGAATAACTGCTTCAAAACTGAGAATTTAAGAATCTTTGAAATGGGATCTGCAGTCTATCCTAGTGAGAAAGTTACAGTCCCTCTTCTTGACCCTGACTGTGAGAGAGCTTTCTAAGCCCTGGTGTGTTCCTCCTGAGCGGATGAGGGGATGTTTTGTCACTTACCAATAATGCTTGGCAAAACTGAAGTTAGTGTGGTTCAACTCTGAGTGGAGAGATTCATGCAGTAACAAGGCTGATGATGTTATTTTACATTAACATTTACTTAATACCACAGTTTACTTGATTAGTGCTTGCTCTGTGTATCCTGGGTAGATAACCAATAAGTACCTGCCAAGGATAGGTAAATGCTAAGTGAGACAAAGGGAAGAGTGCTGGTGCACTGCCCCACACTCTGGTCTGCTCCCAGGAGGGGCTGGCTTCCTTTGTGTCACCTTCTCCTGGCTTCTTCCAACCTGCTGCTGTGCAAGGGGAGCAGCGTGTGGCACAGCACCTCCCACCTGCAGCACCACCTCCTGCAGACACACGACGAGAAGCAGGGGAGGGATCTGGGAACCAGGCACACCTTTTCAAATCGTGATAATTAGTCATTTATTAAGGATGTGTTTTTAATTTTTTTAAGAGACATTGCTTGATTTGAGGCTTGGGGAGAAGCAGGCTTGTAGATGGCATAGATTTCACCATGCTTCCTGTTTTCAGGCAGTTTAGTATATCTAGGTGAAATCACAGTTATAAAACCCATGTGCTGCAGTTGCTCTTGAAATGGCTCTTTTTCTCATCCTCTCATTTCATTTCAGAAAAGAAAGAAGTCAGATAAATATCTTCCGCTGAAATAAGTTAGAATTTCCTACAAATGAAGTTAAGTTAGAATTCCCTGTCAACTGACAGTTTATTCTGAGATAGATAGATAGATAGGTAGATAGATAGCAAGCAAGCCTCTTTTGGTCCTATTCTCGTAACTATTTTCCTCCAACTCTGTTTCTGTTTGGCCTAAGTCCTAGAGATGAAGTCTGCCAGCTCAGGACGAGCTCCACTTCTGGGTCAGCAGTGCTGTGTGAAGGTGCTGCAGCCCCACCACAGCCCTGCTGCCATCCTGGTCTCACCCAGCTCCAGGTCCACGGTTAGAAAAGCCATGGCTTTGGCTTTGTGCCATGCACCATTCCCACTGTTTGGGTGGATCTTCACAAGTGAGCTGCTTACCCTGACAGTGCCTGACATCCAGCAGAGCAGACATGTGGGGAGTTCACCATGCTTGGGGTGCCTGCAGCCAGGCTCCCAGTTTGCAGAAGTTACAAACTGACACTTTACGAGTCATTTTTTCCCATTAATTTCTGTATGACACTCGAATAAAAATAACCTTTTCTGCTTTCTAGTCCCTCTAAAGGAAACTGTGCTAATAATTGAGCTGTGTGCCAGGACGTTTAAGGAAGACCAGATACTGAGCTGATTTCTAACCAAAAGTGGAGCAGAAAGCAAAACTGTGTTTTCTGCCTAAATTTCTCAGATGTTAGGGCCTATTTAGGATCTCCACCATGCCTCAGAAACCTCTCTGAAATCAATGCATATGGGCTGTCATGCAACCTGGTTAAGTTTAGCAGGGGATGAATTTTCATTTAGGACAACTGTCTGCTCAAAGCTGATACTGTTTCAGTTTCGGGAGGAACTCCAGGTTTAGTGGTTACTGCTCTGCTACCTGGAGAGCTGCCTGACCACCCAGGTACTGTGTTCTGCAAGTACTTTGTGTGCACTGGTGCAGAGGTTTCCCACTGCCCCATAGTCACAGCATGGGGGGCCAGATCCTCAGCTGGGGTGTCCAGATTGAGCCCTCCCCACAGCTAATATGGCTCATCATAGCACCTCAGGGTATGATCCTGCCTGCGAATGACACCCACAAGTTCAACCAAGAAATCACCAATTTTTTATCTAAGTGGCCAAAACGTGGGCTGTAAGACAGCCAAAGTGCCTCAGGGAGCAGTTTTTTCTCAACTTCACCACCACTGAGTGACTCTCTTTTCTAGAGAGCAGGAGAAGCTGTGTCCCCTCTTGCAAGGTCTGCAAGGTAAAGCAGCCTTATACCTGCCTCTTCAGCCTGGCCATGAGGAGAGGGTTCAAGAGGAGCTGAAGCAAGTGTTGCTGAGCACAGCAGGCACATGGCTGCCCTCACCTCTGACACTGGTGCTGCAGCCCTGGTCTGTCCTCTTTCCCTGTTCCAAAATCCTCTGCTGCATGCATCTAACCCTGAGAAGAGAGGACTCAGAACAGCCAAAGGGGCAGAATTCCACCAGGAGTGAGAGAACAGTCTCACCCCACCCAAGAGTGCTGGGCTAGTGCATGTGCTGAAGACACCAGCCTGTTGTTTTCCTGATTTTGCATTAGGCAGTGCTGATTTCACAGCTTTGCTCTTTGTCAGAAAACAATACTTAATAAGCTGGCTGTTAGGTGGGCAGCCCTAGCAGTGCTACCTTCCAATGAACATCACTCTGTCAGTGTATGTGGATGTGTACACACAAGAGAGCGTGTGAATTGTTGGTAACAGCTGGAATTTAATTTAATAAATGAACATGGA
This sequence comes from Merops nubicus, assembly GCF_000691845.1. Taxonomy (NCBI): domain Eukaryota; kingdom Metazoa; phylum Chordata; class Aves; order Coraciiformes; family Meropidae; genus Merops; species Merops nubicus. The sequence goes on from NW_008605334.1 coordinate 13,843, forward strand.
AAATGTGGGGCTGACTGGTGAGCTGAATTATTGGCTTTTTCATCACTGAGATCATGAGCCACATCCAATCCAGACCAGAAAAAGAAAAAGCCTTTTGATTAAATGTAAGGAGTCATAAAGGCAATCTGAGTTCAAGGGAGGCAGTTGTGTTTCACAGTGGCCATGCAGAGGCTGCAGGAGGTCCCAGCTCTGTTGCCAGCTGTTGGTGAAACATTCGGGACCCGTAGCAATGGACTAGCCCAGTCTGGGCCCCACCTTTAAGGATGCTGTCCCAGTACACTGCATTGGAAACCTGAATCTAAAACACACTTCTCAAGCAATTTCTCTCACCCTGACTTACACAGCAACAACTACAGGAAACTGGGGAGGGGAAAGGAGGGGGGAGTTGTAAGGATTGGGAGGTTTGGGGTTTTTTAAGCCTAAAGTCTCAGCAGACTCCTAACCAAGGGGATTGGTTTTTGTAAATTTGAGATTAAACAGAGATGGCAGTTTGGACATACTAAGGAATTTTTTTTAAGTAAGGGCATTTTCATTGTTTGCCATCATTGCTTTCCCCTAAGAGAGGATGGTGTTACCATATGTGAGAACGACTTGGTCTAGAAATCTCGCATCTGTTTTATCTACTTGCTCTTGCTGTGAACTAGTGTGTTTGATTAAAGTTTTTAAGCTGTATGCTTACTGTTGGAGCTCTTCTGTTTGTAGTGTTAGGAGTACAAAAATTTCATTGGCTGCTTTAAATCTGATGTACTTAAACCCAGCAAGGAAGTTATTTTTGTTGGCTATTTCTCAAGCACCAGCAATGTGCTCAGTGATGTGCGAAATGCTAATATCAGGAAACTTTCTTTCTCAAATAATTTACACTAGAGAAGGAACAGATTCAGTGAGACAGGTTAAAGCCCCTGGGCCCTTGTCATGAAGTCACCAGGAGATGTTTTCCTCCTCCATAACCCAGGCTGGTTTATTATTTCATATTGAGGTCTTTTGGAAGAAGAGATCTTTCCAAACATCAGGCTTGTGCAGGGTGTTGTATGTAGTTTGATGGCTCTGTGGCAGGAAGGGAGAGCAGCTAAGGGGCAAGAGCTAGCCTGGCTGGGTGCAGTGGGGGCTCGGAGGAGCCAAGCCCTGGTAGCCCCAGCTCCCCGTTGCCCTGGTGCTGGGTGGGTGCTGAGCACAGCCCCTGCAGCGACGGCGCCTCGGCGCTAACTCTGCCGCGGCGTCTGCAGCTACTCACGGCACAGATGACAGGTTAGATCTGCTTCAAGTGTCCCAGAAGTCCCTGGACTTGTCATTTCTCCAAGTTTAAAGATATACCGGAGGATTCTAAAAATCTGGCATCTTCCCACCAAAAAATAATAGATTGGAAACTTTTAAGATCCGTTAAGGGCGCTCACCCTGACCATGCCTAGAACCAAGGGAGTGTCCACTTCAGAGAGTACATATTCTTCCTCTTTTAACCCACACAAATCGCACTCATAACTTCCCCTGACAGACACTGTCTCTATAAATAAGTCCCCGTCACCTCCCCCGGGTACAATAACACAGTATACTAGAGGTGTCAAACATACGGCCCATAGGCCAGATCAGCCCACATATGTACTCAGAGCTGACAGAATCTAATCCTTCATCTGAAGAAAACGAAGTCTGTAGACCTCAGAGTTTAAAAAAAAAAAAGAAAAAAGAAAAGAAAAAGGCTTCAGCAAAGAGATGAAACTAAGGAGTTCAGCAACATCTGCTTGACTCCACGGGCAGCCAAACACAGGGATGGAGGGCAGGAATTTGTCGTTGACTTCATCGGGTTGTCAATGCTTTGGGAGGATTATCAAGCCTCACACTTTTTCTGTGTCTGAGAGACCATAGTTCAGTTTAACACCCTGAAGAAAACATTAATATTCATTTATGGCCAGTTTACTGCTGGCTATGTATCTTTTGCCAATACCATTACTGAAAAGAATTTCCCTCCTTGATGCTTGCTCCTCCTTTTCATTTTACCCTCCTATGAATCTGCAGCCATCCTCAGAGTCTGCTTCTGGCTTGATTTTGCTGGGCTAAACTGGCCAGGCTCCTTGGGATCCATGCCTCCTTGGTCACCCTACCAGCCTTCACTCTACTTGTTTTGTCCTTCCTGAAGGTGGGTGGTGACAGGAGTTTGCTGCACTCCTGGTGAGGTCTCCTAGCCTTCAACAGGGATGTTACTGCTGCCGAATCTCTGGGGGAATTACCTTGCCTCCCCTGCCACAGCAGACTCCATGCTTGTCCTGTGATCAGCCAACACCTCCAGGCCCTTCTCATCCACTGTCCTTCTCAGCAGATGAGCTCCCAGGGCACAGCAGCAATGCGGCTCTGACTCCTTTGTGCTATTGAATCCCACCTTGTCCCTATCACTCCAGTCATCCAGCTCTTGTAGTTCTCCTCTGGACCAGAAATATCCCTCCTATGCACTCTCTATCTTTGTTGTGTTGATTCATCCATTTAAATAATTAAGAAAACAAAAATACTTGTTAGAAAAGGGTATTCAAGATTTTTCACGTCAGGCTTTTAAATACAGACATTTTTACTCATTTAATTTTGTATCCCAAAAAAAAAAAAAGTGGAAAATAGAATTGTTTTCTCTTGTAAATTTATTTTGGGTTCATTATTTTGAAGGGTTATCATTTTGACCTGGAAAAATTCAGTATGGATATTACTTTGTTAAAATGTAATGGTTCCCCTGGTGTCCCAGCTAAGTTTGGAGAAATCACTTTATCACTATCTATCTATAGTGTTTATCACAACACACTATTGAGATGTGCACTGCTCCAAAGCATGTTCATCTCAAGTGGCAGCAGTGCCACAAAGCCAGAATATTAAGATCTGCCTCTTGCCCCAGTCAAGCATTTGTTTTCCTTGACTTGGTCACAGGAAATTCAAACAGATATAAATGATGCTGTTATCTAAAGAACCCTGTTGGCCTCTGGTGACTCAGGGCTTTACCTGTAATGCTGCAAAAGCACTAAAATGTCTCCTCCTACATGAGATACTTGTGAGACTGCAGGACTCTCATTTTTTTCTTGACCAGGTCACAATCCCAGTTAAAGAGACTCCTTCTGCCTTCTTCCTTCCATGAACAAGATGGTTGCAGCTGCTTGGTGCTCTCAGTTCCTTGTTGAGCAGTGAGGGAGTCACCCTGTGCTCCATCAGCTATCTTGAAGGGCTTTTATGGGTTTTAAGCACTGCTTCTGTTTAGGTGAGCGGCACATTCCCAGGCATGGCCATTTAGGGTACATATAACCTTTTCAGTGATAAACCAGGAGAATTCTGTTGGGGTGAGGCTGGGAACCATCACACCCACACTGAAAACACCATCATAAAGTATTGACAAGAAAGTGAAGGTTTAGTCTCTTGTCGTTCATTCTCATTTAGGAGACAGAGGCATTCAGCATTGCCTCACTCAAAACTTTACAACGGGAAAAATCATCAAGACAGATCTGTTTTCAACCACAAGTTGTTTTTTTAAGCCAGGTTATTTCTACAACGAGACTTTCGCACGAGGCACAGAGCACAGGCTGATATACCATATTCATTGAGGCTGGGAAAACCAAAATTACTTTATTTTTGACCCTTGAAAGTTTCTGATATCTCCATTTGGTTTGGATTTTCCCAATCTCTAACGCGATGCTGTAGCTGAGTAGACCATATGGTCCTAATAGATATTCAGTCCAGATGTTAGTTGTCTAATATGTATCCTGAACGGCTGTGCCGAGCAGCACATAAGAAAAGCTGGTGGAGCAGTTAAATAAGGAACATGCACATTCCAGTATTCTCACCAGTTTACGAAAGTTAAGAGTTCCAGATTGCAATACCTCCGGTTCTGTCACTTTGAATTTCTGGGAAATGTTAAGAGCATGAAGCTTGCTGTACGTGGTGAGGGCGGGCAGGGAACGGGCCCACCTGAAAGCGGAGCGGGAGCGCCGGGCTGGGAGCAGCGGCCTGGCCCGG